>NW_024616029.1:0-3306 GCF_008729295.1 Plectropomus leopardus
TTACCTTTCCCAAAGTTTTTGAAAGAAATCAAGTCAAAATGGGTTGACAAGTCTAATGGGCCTTTCAGAGCAAACGCAACAATGGCACCGCTGCACCCTGAAAGCCACTGTTTTGCCATGCGTCTGTCTGATGATTGGTTGGTCCTTCACTTCGCTCCAGACTGGAATATTTCAACAATAATTGAATGGGCTAAATGACATTTTGTACAGACATCCATGGTGCCCAATTGATGAATCCTAATAAGTTTGGTGTTCCCTGATATTTCCTCTAATGCACCACAAAGCTTACATTATTGTTTGTCTCACAGCTGCTGGTTGGCTTGCCATGAAATTGTGTAGCTGTCCATGGTGCTGAGCGGATGAATTCTAAGACTCTGGTGATCCTCTTACTTTTCCTGTAGTACCACCAACAGATCATAGTTTTCCCTTAGCCTGAACATTATTTCAACATCTATCTGGCCAATTGGCGCAAAATTTGGGACATTTATGGCTCTCAAATAATTAATCCTAATGGCTTTATTGATCCCTTCACTTTTCCTCTAGCGCCACCTGCAGATTGACATTTATGATTGTCATTGTAAGTGAAGTGTCATAATATGATATGGATTGCCAACAACACTCATGATCTCCTCAGGATGAATCTCAAAAACTTTGATCTTTCCATGTTTCATACAGTGGCATGTACCATTATCTGATCAAAATTTCATTGTCCGATACTTTTCAGCGGTGTTTGAGTGACCAGTCCTTGGTGTTTTCACCGATGTGTCCCTGCTTTTATAGCGATATTTGTGCTACCAAACATGGGTGTTTTGAGCCAAAACATGATATTTTCCTAAGCGTACCAAGTGTTTTTTTTATTTTTTTGTTTTGCCTAAACCCAACAGCACACTAACCACAGCACTGATGACGCCACAGGAATTAATCTGTGGTTTACAAAAACATACGATGCAATTATTTTTGTTCTGCTGAGTAGGTTTTCTAACTGTGGGGAGTGGGTATTTTTAGAGAAACAGGACTTTGGAGCAAATGATATTTCCATTAAAGGATAAAGGGCTAATGGAGAAAAGAGCTTTTTGAGCTCAATTGGACATTTTAGGGACTAACGGGGCTGTCCTCATACAGCGTAGCCTACTTGCTTAACATCCACATGTTAGCATTGTTATAATGAGCATGTTCGCTCAAAGCCCAGCAAAGCCTCTTGTAAGTAGAAACAAATCATGTTGAACAGAAATACTGTTTTCAGTCATTTTCTCTCTGGCTTCTACTTTGTTGTTCTGCCTCTTTTCATTCACAGCTGTTAATGAAACTCAACACCTTCTGTAGACAGTTCACATAAAAAGCCTAACAGTAGTTCAAGGACGATCAAACCAAAGTGCTTATAAAGGATTCATATATACTGCCCCTGCTACCTGACAAGGCTAGTAATATTGCCTTAAAAAGGGAAATGACCAAACCTGGGCAGATTCTAAGAGATTCTAAGCACGACAGAACATGAATCTTTTGGAAACTGTCATTACTTTTAACTACAGTTGTGGCTGGACTTTTTGAAACCATTGGACTGTTTTTAAGAAATGGATTTGGTGCCTGTGTGCAGCCATGTGGTGACATAACGAGTATGTTTGTACGATGACTGATGCATCTGTTTTTATGATTCTGCCTGCTATGCATCTCCACAAAGTGCTTGGCTATTTACAGAGACATCAAACCAAATCAATAGGCTGTGAATGGACAGGTCACTAAACACTCACTCCCTCATTAAGACAACCAGCTCATATTTTAGATGCACACACACACACACACACACACACACACACACACATTCACACTACAAATACACCACGTTCACACATACAAAAGGAAGAGAGAGAAAAACACACACCCCTAACCCTTTTCAGCATGTCTTGTGGAAAGCCACGTCGTATGTAGTCTGAAATAAAACACCCCCTGTTCATCTCCCCTCGTGCCTCCAGGTTTGACAAATAAGACGTCTTACTCAATAAATGAATTCAAGGAAATGTTTCAATGCCACATTGTCGGAAGCATGCAATGTTTGAATGATTCAGCAAAGCTCGGAGAGCACCATGGAAACCAGAAGGAAAAAAAAACAAAACATGAAAGTCTGTGAAGGACACGACTTCAGCTGAGCTATTCACAAAGTATTTTAAGGCATTCATGTAATTCTTCAGAGGTTCGGATGAGCTCAGCTAAATGTTACAGTCTTTTAGAGGGAATCTGTAGCCTTGTGGTGAAAACATGCACATAAGAAAGTGTACGCACATTTTGTGCACCTCCACCGTTCAAAGCCACCATAGAGAGAGGGTAGGCAGACTTTTGAAGATGGCCCCCTCTGAGTTGCAGACCACTCTCCACTCATGCACATTCACAAAGCATATCATTAAACATAATAGGGTTTTTATCACCGACTGTCAAGAAATACCGCTGCATTTGCATTCAAATTTAATTTGCCATACTGAAGCTCATGCATCCAAGAAATCTCCCTGTATACCCTCCACCTTGTGTCACACACATATGCGCTCTCATACACACACACACACACACACGCACACTCACACACACACCCGTGCACAGGTCGTATGCTCATGATTTTTAATACCATCATAAACGGGAAAGATGTCGCATGAACTCCTATATTTTAGGCTTACCGTTCTGAGGTGTTGAGACATTTGCTGCTGTTAATTCATTCTATAGTGTGAACTCATGCAATCTCTTATAATCTGTTAATGCTATTTAGTTGGTGCAGAATTTAATGATGTAGTAACATTCAGACAGATTCTCAGTTACTACTCAGTTATTTAGATGAAGTCATTTGGATTGGAATAATGTGGTAAACGTTCTTTAGCATTTGTGTCAATCCATACAGTGCATGTGAATATTTTTCCTTCTAAACTACTAGTATTCAGGTAAATGAGTGAAAATAATATAGGATCCAAATGTACTATGTAGGGATGCACTGATTCTGAAATTCTTGGCTGATACCAACAACGATATTGATGTTTAAATAATTTAGCCAGTATCCATACTGATGTTTTTTGTTGTTGTTTATTTTGTTCGGGTTGTTAATTATTCCCCCTTTTGTGTCTGGGAAACAAAGAAAAATCTTCATTATAAAAAAAATAATAGCTGAACTGTTTTAAAGTTATTAAGCCCTTTATTACACTACCTTTGAACGTGCACATATTCAGTCATACACATTTATATAATAACCTTTAAAATTATGTTTTCACATGAAAAACATTTTTTAATAACTGCTTCAAAAGCCTTTTAACTATTCCCTCTCTAATATCT
>NW_024616030.1:0-3117 GCF_008729295.1 Plectropomus leopardus
CTGCTAGGTCATTGACATTACAACAAAATATCATATTTTATAAACTCTTCTCATGTTTTTTAATTCAAAAATCTTAATTTTCAAAGTCACTTGAGTGTTCAGATAAATGTATTGAAGTAAAATTACCATATTCCCCTCTGAAATATACTGGAGTAAAAGTACTGTACTTGAGTAAGTGTACTTAGAAATATCAGCAGAAAACAGCGAGGCAGCACGCACAACCTCTCTGTTAAATAACTGTTAAAAATCATTATTTCAATTTCAATTAAAATAATTGTGATTGTTATTTTTTCCACAGTCGAGCAGCTGTATGTTTGAGTCTTTAACTGTCTGCTAACAAAGACACATTTCACATTTTATTTCAAACGATCATACAAAAATATCACTTACAGCAAATTCAAGGCAAGTCAAAATAATCAAATCATCAATATTTTGCCTTTGCTTACTAAGATCTGGTGACTTTGGATCTGGTGTTGGTTTTGGATCTGGTGTTGGTTTTGCATCTGTGTAAAAAAAACAACAAATAAAATATTGAAATATGGGATAATATTCTGAGCCAAAGGAAGACCATCTGTTGAGCTGGTGACAGAACCCAGGATATTTACTTACCAGAATTCAAGTGTTTCATTTTCCCTTTATTTTCGTCTGTAAAATAATAATTGTGTCACATGTTAACAAGCTAGAAATAAATTTTAAGGTCCAGTGTGTAAGATTTGGACAGATTTTGTGGCATCTCGCAGTGAGGATTACAGATTTCAAACGTCTCCTGGTTAGAATTTGCTGGGTGTTTCCTGCTCAGGAGGTTTTTACTGGGAGCTGAATTATCCGCAGAGCTCGCTTCAAACAAACGAAACAGGTAAAACTGTTAAAACACTGAATAAAGCAGTTTAACATCAGAATAATCAGTGTTATTCAGACACTGCTCCATGCCTATCTATTCCATTGCTGCCCGTAAATCCACCTAAATCCTGCACACTGGACCTTTAACATGTTAATTTTTTTTAACTTTTTCCATTTTAGCACAAAAATACTGATAAATACTCACCAAGTGTGAGGGTAATGTTGCATTGTCTTTCGTCATCAGAGTTTTCCACCTTAACGCGGCAGATGTAATTTCCCACATCCCGCTCAGTTACGTTGGTTATTTTCAGTGAAATATTTCCTTTCTTCATTTCATTGGGGAAGAGAGATGTTCTGCCTTTGTAACTGTCATCCTGATGTTTTAGATCATCCTGCCCTCTTCTGTAGAGGTGCACTTCTTTTTTGTTGCACATCCACTCCACTCTCTTTATTTTGTCCGCGGCCCTCAGGCTGCACTGCAGAACAACGGTTTCACCTTTTCCAGCTTTAACTGTTTCACATGAGCCTGAGGAGATAACCATTGCATTTAACCTTCCTGTTGTAGCGTCACACAACTCCTTGTTTCTCAGTGTTGAGCAAGACGAGCACAGCTGAGTAACAGCTAATTGTGAAATTAGTTTTGATTATCTTGGTACACAAACTTTTTCTATTGAAATGTGGCGCAAATTTTTTTACCAAACTTCCTGCAAATCAGGAGAAGAAAATACGACATATTGCGCATTTCTGTCTCCTAGGCAACTCTTAAGGTAATATGTAACTGACTATCAGAAATGGTGCCCATTCACCAAAATGAAAATTAATAGAATAGCAGTGCAGAAGTTAGTGTCCCTGCAAAAAAAAGGACATAAAATGTTTGAAAAGGCACAAAAAATACCACAAAAAGACACAAAAAACACACAGAGAAACAAAATGATTAATAGGAGAGCCAGAACATTCAAAAAAGAGCAAAAATAATGTTAGGAAGACACAAAATTGCCTCAAAGACACAAAATGACCAAAAAACATACAAAAGAACCTCAAAGACACACAAACATCTACAAATAAGACAAACTACCCCAAAAAGACACAAAACAAGCAGAAAGAGATGCAAAACATTCACCCAAAAAAGGCACAAAAGAACCACACAAAGACACAAATGACTGCACAAATGACACAAAATTACAAATTTAGAAGAAGTAAATGACCAAAATAAACATAAAATAAACGTAAGGACACAAAAATCACAAAATCTCATAATATTACATCAAAGAAATAGATCGAAGAGAAAAAAACAACTACAAATACGGAAAAAAGGATAACAAAAAAAGACTCAAAACAACCACAAGGAGACACAAAATGGCAAACAAGAGACACAGAATAAGAAAGATACAAAATAATCTCACAAAGATGAAAAAAAGACTCTAAATAGACAAAAAAAAGACGTAATAGACAAAAACAACAGCAAAGAGATACAAAATAACCACAGGAAATAACAAAATAAAACAAAATAAAATAAAATCTAAATTGTATGTAAGTGTATAAAAAAATGCAAAACGAATTAAACACACACACACACATAAAGCCATGGAGTGATGAGGGTTAACAAACCACAGAAAACGCTCTGCCTACATCCTGTAATAAAACCCATTTAGCGATTAAATAGTCAAATTCAAAACCCTTCAAATCTTATTAAAGATTTCTTTTCTAGTCGATTATTCGAGATTAAAACACGCTGAGATGTTTTTTCTTTTACACTGAAACTTGCACGCACTCACCTGCGTCGCTGAGAAAAATCAGTAAAATCAGTAAAATCAGTAAAATCCCATAAACTGGCTTCATGGTCGCTGGATGAAGAAAAAATGAACCGCTGCAGATCTCACCGAGATGATTTCACGCTTTATTAAGTTTTTAAGACAAAAAGATCGCTGTTAACTTCGTCTTGGGGCATTGTCTGAAAGTACCGTCGATGAAAATTTACTTTCTGTTTCTTTTTCTAAAGTTCAGCTGAGTTCAGTTCAGGAAATAGCGACCTTCAGTATATTTAAGATATCCAAAGACTTACCTTTTTTGCATTAATTTAACTGTATCGTTGTTATGATGCTATTTCATGCAGACTGTCCACCAGCTGCCGGTTCTTGCATTTTTGGTCTGCAAAAATTTCGTTTATTGACTTTAAATCATTACTGTGATGGCTTTGCATTATTCTATATTTTTATTTTATTTTATTTTAATATTCTAGTCTGAAATTAGAACAACTGCGAAAGTAAATATCAGACT
>NW_024616031.1:0-3808 GCF_008729295.1 Plectropomus leopardus
TAATAATACTAATAAAGTATATTGTTTTGCCGACTATCTGTACTAGTATTTTAATTTAATGATCACGGATAAAACTAATTAATTAAAAAGTGCAAAGAAGGTGTCAGCATGGGAGGAACTTTTACTTTGTAAAACCTCAGGGAGATAGTTTTACTTATACATTTTTTTAATCAAATTTTTCACTTGACTAGTGTATGATGTTGAACATTTGTTTAAGGCATTTGAATTAAGTTTTGTGTTGGAGTTTTATAATATTCCAAATTCTAAATTTTGACAGAAATATTTTCTTTTTTTTTTTATTGTAAATCCATATCAGTTCCAAACATCAGTTATTGGTCTCATTAACTACTAACAATCAATTTTGGTATCGGCCCTGAAAAACCAATATTGGCCGACCCCCAGTAAACTGTATAATGGAAACAAATTAAACAATGTTGCCCAAATTTTAAAATAACTTTGTACACATCATATACTCACATTCAGGAGGTTCAATCTGTCCTGACATGTAAATGCAAATTGCAGAATATAGGCTATGATTCAAAATCTGTATATGATGAAGTTTTGTATATTAATATTATAGATTATATCATACTGCTAAAAGAAGTTACTGCTCCTACAGAAAAACAGTTTTCCCAAGAAATCCAAAATCACCTGCTAAATTGATTGCTTCACTGCCCTGTGTGCCTGTAATGCACACATATATGATGCATACTCTCTGCGGTCCATATTCGTCTGCTGCTAGGAGTAGAAGTACAATGAAATCGTTTGCTTCAATTTTATTCAATCAAGAAAAGTTTGACCAATTAGCTGCTGTTGTAGTTGTTTCTCTTTAAGTAGCAATGATGTGTGGAAGATGAAGAAACCTCCGCAGACACCGACTCGGTTGCATAATAATCAATTTATTGCAGCAAAGTTCAGCATCCACCAGGCCCCATGGTCTGCCTGGGAGAAGATTCAGGACCAATGCGAATCTCTCCCTTTCAGCTCATGCAAGTCTCTTATATACGTACAGGCATCAATACATTTGTCCGTAAAGCAACTCTTTACCTGCTGTGATCAATCACAAAACCCCACAAGTATCTCCTTATTTGGAAGGAGCCTTATTCCATATTACTTCTAGCCTGGCGCCAGTATTCTACACATTTGTCTTCCAGGCCTAAACATCCCTAGACCACTAACTTCGAGGCCTCTTTGCCCGACCAAATTAGGAACTTTAAGAAACTGAGCATTATACACTACACTGTTAAATACATCTAGGATGCATTTAATGTTAATGTTTAGTTTGTAACAGCTAGTATCAGACATTTGTAAGGACTCCCACTTGTCTCTGAAGAAATGACAACTTCTGATATTAACATTATTATTGTGAAAAATGTGACACACAGCAAAGACAACAGGTCACAAAATTTGATTTCATACAAAAGGGTATACTGCATTTTCTAAGGCTGCAATAGATATTTTGGATTTCTAGTGAACTAACTAATCATTGTCTGTGAAACAGTCTCACGTGGTACATCTGAGTTAACTGTATCACTATTTATTTATTTATTTATTTACAGTGATTAACCTATCTGCTAGTGAGGACATGAAGAGGGACCTGAAAGGCACCGAGGGAGGATCAGTCACTTTCCCTGACCCTGTGGTGGAGTTTGGTTTTTTTTTATACGAAAGAACGAATTTTGCTATGGTGAAAAACAGGAGATTCGAGGTATTAGAGGAAAGTTACAAAGACAGACTTCTCTGGAATAACAAGACTGGACACTTAACAATCACTGGCCTCCAGAAGAACGACTCTGGGGTTTATCACATTGACTCTAAAAAAGGAAAAGTTTTCACTACATCGTATAAACTCACAGTGTATGGTAAGTCACATTTTTCCTTTGATAGCATACTGATCGGTGTGTTGATGATAACAGTTTTCTATTTGCATCTCAGGCCCATTTGTAATCTCAAGAGTCCATATATTGATTCTTGATATGGTGACATCATTATTGTTCCCTACTTCAACCGAAAGGAAAAACTAAAATGTTTTTTTTTTTTTTTTTTTTAAATTTGTTATACAGCAGTGACTCATATCTTTAAAGGTATTTTTGTGATTCCACAGGCGTCTGCACGGACACTGGGGGCCAGATGCATAAATGTTGTGTAGGAAAAAAAACATACATAAAGACATACGTCTTTTCCCCTCACAAAAACTGGTATTTATCAAGGATTGTTTTATTTGATTATTTTTTGCAGCTGCCCTCTGTGAAATGTCAATCAAAGCTGCATCTATAAGGACAATCTTAAAATATCTATGAGTGATACATTTCAGTATTATTATTTTTACATTAATCTCCTTATTAGTAATTGATTAATTTTATCATGTGGATCGTTTAGTTAGTGTTTACGTGAGTGCTATGAATAAATCATCAATCCTATAGAGATAGATAGAGATTTTTATGCAACATAAATGCAGAAATGTAAGGAACTAATGATACAGACGCTACAGCCGTGCATAGTGACAGCTGCTCTGGCACCATTGGTGAACCTCGCTGATGCGACACAGTCGATGAAATTACACTTTCTTTAGTGCATTTCTCACTGACAGGTGTAATGAATGGTGGAGGGAATGTGTCAATATGCAAACGCTTGTTTAAGGGCATTTCTACATCCCTTTATGGTGAACTTTGGGTGTGGAAATTGAGGCTTGACAAGATGGAGATTTCTAAAACAGAATCAGGTGTACGCACAACTTTATAAAGCTGATGAAATTACTGCATGTCTCTGTGCGTTCACACAGTTTAAGTAGGGACGTATCATGTAAGTCTACACCGTTTTATGCATCTGGCCTCTGATTTGTGGACTTGCATTATGAAGCCTCTCGTTTGTCATTTTGGCCAATGCCATCTCTTGATTTTTTGGAGCCAGAAGTGACCATATTTGGAAGAGAGGGTGGAGCTGTGGAGGAGCAAGGATCTTAATGAGAACCTGACACACTATCAGCAGACAGGCTATCAACAAGAGCAGTCACCCCTTGAACAGTTGTCTTGAATGTTGAAATTAGGTTTAGAGACCAAACTTTTTGTACCTGTAAACATGTTTATTTTTCTGCAGTAAAGTTGGTTGTTTTAACATGGGGGTCTATGAGGATTTACTTGCTTCTGGAGCCAGTCTCAAGTGGCCATTTAAGGAACTGCAGTATTTGGCAGTTTGACGCTGGCTTCTTTTTTCAGACCCAGAGGTTGCCACTTGTGAGGAACATGAAATGGGAGTCACTATGATTTATGAACAGAAAGTAGAAGTGTAATTTAGGACTTCTAGAGTCAGTCATATTTTCAGATTTTTAATCTCCATTATTTTGTTCCTCAGAATCGGTACCAACGCCTGCAGTGAGCACAGTGAGTGTGAGCGCTGATGGCTGCACGCTGCTGTGTTCAGTGAAGAAAGCTGAAGAAGTGACGCTGTCATGGATCAAAGACGAGGAAATACTGAACCAGACGGACTCTGTTTCGTCTTTGCCTCTCACTGTGCATGAGCAGGATTTCAGTTTCTTCTATAGATGTGTGGCAACTAACCATGTTGAAACCAAGACTCTTCCAGTCAACATTACAACGTCCTGCAGTCAAAAAAACAACATAAGCAACAGGGGCAGCATGGACACAAGACATTGTAAGACTAATTATTTAAAAAACATCAAATATTGTACTTAAAAGTCTATTTAAATTTGTGCAATTTGTTCATTCTGCTTTGTTGATGTTGGGTGTTTTGTTTTACAGATATGATCGGAGGACTTGTGCCTCTCATATTGGTTGCTGTCATTATAATG
>NW_024616032.1:0-1262 GCF_008729295.1 Plectropomus leopardus
TCAAAATGTTCCCTGTTCATGTTTTACTATTAGGCCCACATATAATGTTTTTTGGATTAACATTACTGCTGCATTACGTGTCCAGTGTGTTTGCTTTAGGGGGGATTGTATGAATTATATCGATTAAATTCAATATAGGCTAATATTTGTAGCTATGGTTTTATTCTTTTATTATAGAAAACACAATCCTTTCTTAGTTTCTTATCATGTAAAAACTAAGAAATTATTGGGTTTTCTTTACATTAAAATGAGCTGTTTATATCTACATACAGAGCAGGCTCTCTTCCACACAGTCCGACACATCGTTTCTACAGTAGCCCAGAACAGACAAATGAACACTGACTGTAGATAGAGCCATTCACATTTTCTCATTTTAGCTTCACAGCTTTCACATTTCTATTTCCATTATTTTTTCCCCCTAAGATTATTTTTGGGGTATTTTTGCCTATATTTATTGGACAAGTTAGGCAGAAAAAATGGGATAGAGAGGGGATAACATGCAGCAAAGGGCCACAGGTCAGAGCTGAACCCGACCTTGCCCATGTTCGTAGATGCTACTTTTGGTTCCAAAGATACTACACTGAACGTTTTTGATGAAAACTCAGCTTTAAGGGGCACATATTCCACCAGGTGAGCTAGAGGTCACTCCTGTGTTTTTGCATTTCTGCGATGGCACCACAGTTTTCCTACACACTTGGCACATGGAGGAAGTTTCAGTTGGTTGCAATCTGCAACCTCACTACTAGATGTCACTTAATCCATACTAGACCTTTTTGTGTATTACAAATGTAGATGTGTAAGGTTGTGCTTATTTTAACCCCTTTATGTACCATAGGGTAGTTTAATCTACAGCAATGCATCATGTTCTATAAAGATAACTATATTGTAGTGTCACTGTCCTGTTTATGCTATCCATCTATGGCTAAAAAGTAAACTTTTCAAGAGTCAAAAAACAAAACAAAAACAGCCTTGTTTTTAGCTTTGTGCAATGAAATTTCAAGCTGATCCAAAACATTTTTTCAATAGTGTATGAGCTTAAGAAGTAGGAGAATTTTCTCAAAACATAAGGGAACACTTTCATCCTTCGGCTTATTGCAAAAATTCAAAATCACCAAATTTGGGGATACATGGTTTTCATTGAAAAGTAACTAAAGCTGAGAACAAAGAAAAGCCACATGGGAAGTAATCAGTAAAGCACCTTGATATAGTAACATGACCACAAATCATTTTTGTTAACATCTGTTGTCCAAAACTAGACATGG
>NW_024616033.1:0-1762 GCF_008729295.1 Plectropomus leopardus
ACACACACACACACACACACACACACACACACACACACACGCACACAAACAGAAGAGCTGTCAGGTTGGCAGAATGCTGATGCTGGCAGACAGATCAGTGTGAGACGGCTGCAGTCTTTGATATTGTGATATGAGGTAACTGAAGGCACACACACACAAAGAAATGAACGCTTACCTGCACACCAGCAGAAACTCCATCAATACACAAAGAACCTGAAATTTTAGTTACATGCCTACACACACACACAGAGACACACAGACACACACACACACACACACACACACACACACACACTCAGAGTGAGTGCGTTTTGACAACCTCCAGAAAGACAGCTGACAGTATGTGATGGTAGGGCTCTCCTCTGGACCAAGAGCTTCCCTATTTACAGATGACACCATTCTCACTCTGAGCTGCAGAAGTGTTCAACAGTTGCTGATCACTGACTCAGTATCCTTGCTGGCAGAAAGTTGAACACAGGTTATTGTACGGAAGTAAAAAGATGAAACGGGAAGTATCAGCTGTTAGTACCCATGTAAAAGAGCTCACATTAAACTACATGAACTACATGGAAAGCAAAACCAAAACACAGCCAGCTCATGCTACGTATCTCAAATTTCTGGTAAAAAAAAAAAAAAAAATGTAAGAGGTCTGTAATACCCCTTTTCATCAATATTAGGATGTGGATGCAGGATTTTTAAACCTGGGAAACTATCCTGAAAATAGGTTATAGACTTCTTTTGCATCACCAGTAGACAACACAAGCATGAAATGTTTTTTTTTTTTTTTCACAGCCAGGCCAGAAAACAGGTTAGTAAACAGAAGAAAGCAGCATGGAGGCCAGTGAAAATGTTACAGTAGTGCCATGGCTCCCTCTGCTGAAGCACGACTTTTCTATGATTTTGACACACTTGTCATCAGGAAAAGTTGTGTGACGTTTGGACTGAATGCAGCACACCGCAAGGATCCCTACCAATGGCATACGCCAAGAGGCCAGTCAGACCAGAGGGGAGAAACAAAACTGAAAGCGCTGGACGAAGAAAGGGAGGAGAGTCGGCATCAGGGTGAGGCTGACCCAACTTGAACTGAGAACTGTTCCTCTACCAAGCCTTTCTCTGGCTAGTCACAGGGGAATGAAGTAGATGAGATGCCAGTGAGGCAACAGGAAATCAGAGACTGCTCTGTGCACATCTTCACAGAGACATGGTTTACCCCTAACATCCTGGGATCAAGCTGATGCACTGGATGGGCAGACCTTGTCTAGAGCCGTAAGGACACAGGACTCTGATGCAAATTCAAAAAATGCACCGCAGGAATTGAATGATGCCATCAGCAGCAACTGGACGAAATCTTCATAGAAGCTGCTGTTTTTAATTAACTCATCCTTCAACTCCAAAGATGTAGCTGGATCAAGGACATATTGAATTTTGTTTTTTGAACTTCATTTAAAAAATGACAAATAAATCTACTTTTTATAATGTTTTATGTCTACTTTCTTCTACCTTCTATCTCTTACTTGATCATTGTCTCTCTCAAACTCCATGTTGAGATGTTGGTAAGACTTGGTAAGTAACTTGGTAAGATGTGCAAAACAAACAAAAAACATCACATTCAGCCGGGAAGCGAAAATTGGACTACCACATGAAAGTCTGGGGTTTATTCCATCCATCCTCTGCCCCTCCTGCCTGCCCTAGAGGGACCTCTGTGCTTTTATATTGTTACCGGCAACATTTCAACCTAATACTGCCCAGTGGTGTATCATGT
>NW_024616034.1:0-3546 GCF_008729295.1 Plectropomus leopardus
TAAAACCTTCTTATTTCTACCTGTCTGCTCGCAGTCTGTTTGCGCTTTTCTTGGCTTTTGTCATTGTTAGCATGAACAGTCTGCGGTGGCTGTTTGTCTTATTGCGCAGTTATTATCAGAGTTAATGCTTTGCTAGCTGAACTGTGCTTTGCCTGCCTGCATATCAAGCTGCACGTGTGTTGTTTGTTGTCAACAAAAACACAATAAATGCGGACTTTCCCTTAGTTTGCTTTGTTATGTGCAGTGTGCACAAAGTCTGTCTGCTGCTTACAAAGCATGTAGCTTTTTCCGTCTTCACTTTTGCACACCTTTTTTTTTTCTTTTTTTTATTGCTCCTATTAATCTTTTTGGCTTTTTGTTTGTCTTTTATTATTATTTCTATTATTATATTATTATTATTATTATTATTATTTATTATAATTATTATTTTCTATTTTATTCTATGTTAAGTGCCTTCCTTTGTATATATATTTGCATTTGTTGCCCCTTTTAATGAATATTTCATTCAGTTGCTCTTCTCTTATTTGCTGCTGCAACAAAACAATTTCCCTCAGGGAAACTATCTATTCTATTCCATTTGAAGAAAGAAAGTGTGCAATTCATGTTTAGATACATGCACAAATGTTGCATTTGCATGATGTCTCAAAGTCGGAGTTTCCAGGTTGGGAAGTCGCTCTTCTTTGTTGTGTTCATGTGCTTTGGGGTTGTATATTGGAAATAACATGAAAGCTGCAAAGAATTCGGGTTGCTTTTAATTGAAGGAGTGTTTAAACAAGAGCTTGATAGCTGTTTTAAGTAATCTCGATCACCCTACATGGACAGCAGTTAACAATAATATCATATAAAACTTTACATGTGATCAAAAACTGATATTTAATACGTGAATAATTTAATTTAATTTAATAATTTTCAATTTTCTAAAAAAATATTTCCTAGAGCTGTTTAACTGAATTTCTGTCACTTCAATGTGTCTTTTCTCTGGCCTGGAGGAGTTGATAACTTTTTTGACTGCATGGGTGCTGAATGATAAGTTTGGTGTTCCTTAATGTAATTTATTAAGCAACATTTTACTGGTTTGGACCTCTTAACTGGAAATATTTGTTGCTTATCTCTGTTTTACGTCATTGCAGTTTAATATATTTTGGTTTTTGGACTGTTGGTGCCACAGAAAGAAATAGAGGCTAAACCTTTTGTGCATTTTCCACTATTTTCTGGCAGTTTTATTGACTCTGTGAATAAATGGTGCACAGCTGATTTTCTGTTTTGTTTTCTATGTTGTCTAAATGTTATCCTGAGGTTTACTATTGAATGTTTGTGGTTTGCTGTATTCCACCATAATGCAACTGTACCCTGCGGTGTTATTGGACCAGAACAGCCACTGCTACCCTCTATTTTACATTCTAGTATTTGCTGTATTAATAGTGCTGCATATGTGAGCATGGGTTTGTATGGCATGTGTGCAGTTGAACTAAAGTTTTCACTTTCCACAAGCATTGTTTGGTTATTTTAAGTTTTTGATTAAAGTTAGGTCAAAGGTTACGTTCAGAAGTTGGGGAATGCCTGTAGTCAACATTATAATAAAAAGCATATACTCCACTTGTGCTTCTGTACGTTGTGTTTCCACCCCCAAATGGAAGGACCACCTGTGTCGTCCCACTCGGTTTCTATCAGCTGCAGCGCCTACTTTTCCTGCTGCTGTTTCCTGTCAGAGGTGGACTGGAAAAATCCGGCAGGAAAACTGGGAGTCAGGCAGGCAGATAACAGTTTCCTATTAGAGCAGATTGCTCTCCTGTTTAATAGAGCCTTTTATTCCGAGTGAAGCCAGCTGCAGTAGTTTCTATTTTAAGTTCACAGTATACCTTCACTTCTAGTGCTATAAATGTGCATTGCTTTAATCTACAGTCATAGTTTAGACATAGGACGAAAAAATGGGTTGTTTCTGAGGTCAGAGCTTTCCCATAATCACATTTCAAACTACATCACAGGTCGTGACCCAGCAGAAACTGTCCTGAGGCCAGTTTGTGGCTTTGTCCCACTGTTTGACTGATCCGCAGAGAAGATGACATATTTTTTTTATACTGAGCCAAATAGAAGTGACAATGTTTTTACACTTGTGAGTCACATTATTATTATTACTGCAAATCATTTGCTAATGTCTTCGTGAATTTTAATTTTGGATTAATGGCACATAAGTGTCATCCTCATCCATTCAAACAAAGCAAACAGTGTCCCCTTGTAAAACATTCGTCTTCAGCTGGCACACATATTATACACTGATTACTGTCAATTTTTTTTTTTTTTTAAATTCTTGTATAGCTCCGTCTAGACATTGCGGTTAAGTTTCAATGTCATTCTTTTGTGACGGAGAAAAGGGTAGCTGTGCTCCACTCTGGTATCAATTATAGTCCCCTTTTTATCCATTAAATTCCGCAGAATCTTTTAGGGAAAGTGGGACTGGGCACAAAATACCACTTAATGGAACGTTTTTCTTTGGCATTTATATAAAAAAAAAGAATCAATTGCTTGTCATAGTTTTTTGGGGTCTCAACTATCTAGATGGCAGTGCAGATTAACAGCACATGCAAGCTCCTACATAACTGATATTAATTAATATTTCTTCTTACTGTACACTGTAAAAACTATAACATAAAAAATACAGAGAAGGGGTAGATAGATTATCAGCCTGGTCGATTATTGGGGCCAATATTTGGCACTTTGCCGATTATCTGTATCTTCATTTTATTTTAAGATTCACAGATAAAATTAATAAAATAAAAAGTACAAAGAAAGTGTCAGCATGGGAGGAACTTTTACTTTGTAAAACTTTCTGATGATGATGTTGAAAGTTTCAGTTTTCATGAAACATTTGCTTTAAGGCATTTAAACA
Organism: Plectropomus leopardus; assembly: GCF_008729295.1. NCBI lineage: Eukaryota > Metazoa > Chordata > Actinopteri > Perciformes > Serranidae > Plectropomus > Plectropomus leopardus. The sequence continues at coordinate 2,888 of NW_024616034.1, forward strand.
AAGTTTTGTGTTGGAGTTTGTTATATGTCAAATTCTAAATATTGACAGAAAAGTTTTTATTTTTATTATAAATGCATATCAGTTCGAAATATCTGTATCATTAACTACTAATAATCTGTATCAGTATCAGGCCTGAAAAAACAATATCGGTGAGGCACTACAGTTCTGATGCATGTGCAAAGTTAGAGGGGTTTAGAGCATCTTTTGCTCCTCAAAAAGGCATTCATTTTGCATGAATAATACCGCTTTCTTGCATTACAAAAGAGTCTTCACACTGGTTGCTTGAGCTCTAATTAATTTCTGTCGCATGTGTGAAACTCATGTCAGCTAGATTTTTGTAACACCCTCCCTGCTGGCAAACGCCACGTCTTTCAGACTCCATGGACCCAGTTTCCTCCAGAGCCAGAAAACAGAAAACCGCCTCATGACAAGTATTGTGTTGATTTTTTTGGGGTTAAAATTGGTGCAGTGCCCATCTCCAAGAATTCACGTGAGTGTAATATCAATAACTTGGCAAAGACGGGAAAGAGAATCAACTCGACTTTTTTAATTAGCAGCCTGATTCCCTCTTTTGTTTTCCTCATCAACGTTCAACATCAAAGCAGAGTAAAACACACACACACACACACACACACACACACACACACACACACACACAC
>NW_024616035.1:0-4086 GCF_008729295.1 Plectropomus leopardus
GATTGTGGAGAAGAGGAATTTCGGGTTGGTTTTATGGTCGTTGATTAGTTTTTGAAAGTGAGAAATTCTTGCCTGTTTGACTGTGTTATTGCAGGTTTTGAGGTGTTCACGGAATATTTCAAAGTGAACTGTTAACTTTGACTTTCGCCATCTCCTCTCAGCACTCCTGCAGTTTCTCTTCAGCTTTTTGATGTTCATATTTCTCCATGGCTGTGAGTTGGCTGTGTGACATGCTGTCTAAAATCTAGGCAGTGTAAAAGGTTTAAAAATTCTCTGGACACTGTGTCTGAGGAGTTGTCCATGTGCAAGTTAAAATCACCAGTTATTAAAATTTTATTGTACTTACTATATATAATTGATAAAAGTTCCGAAAAGTCATTGATAAAAGATGATGAGTACCTCGGTGGTCTGTAGACGGTTAAGCAAAGAATGGGGGGGTTGCTAAAAACAAAGGCATGATACTCAAATGATACGAAGTTGTTAAAAAACACTTCATTTGAGCACATGGTAATCTTTGTAATTGAAGCAGCTCCGCCTCCTTTTTTGCCCTCTCGAGTTGAATATAAAAAGTTAAAATTTGGCCTCAGTGAGAACGACAGGTGCATCAGTGCCAAGCCACGTCTCTGTCAGTAGAATGATGTCTAAGTCGTTGTCTAAAATAATGTCATTTATAATAAATGATTTGTTTAAAAGGCAGCGCACGTTCAGGACAGCTATTTTAGTGTCTGCACTGGACGTGTGCTTGTCACCTCCAACTCGGGGGATGTTTAAAATACAGTTATTTTTATGAACAGACCCTGGTCTTACCTGTCTGTTGTTTGTAATTCTGGTTTTGATTGTCTGAATATTATCCTGCGCCTGTATAGTGGAGGGTGACGGTGGAGGTGAAGGTAATTGGGAGGCAGGGGGTCTGTAAGTGCGTGTGTCATTAGTGAGTCAGGAGGAGGGTGTGGAGCATGAACGGATAGTCAAGTCAATGTTCACAGATAAAAGATGTGAACCATTCTTGTTTGGGTGGAGGCCGTCGTGTCTGAAAAGGTGGGGCCTGTTTAAAAAAGCTGCAAAGTTGTCAACAAATGGGATACCTTTTTAGAAAAGGCCCCAAAGGCCTACCTGCTGGTGATGACCGGGTGGAGCACACTTACAAATTGCCAAGGAGGACAAGAGGAAGATAGTTAAAATAAAATAATTTAATACAAAATGTGGCTAAAAACAAGTTAAAAATGCCCACAAATAAAAAAATAGTATTTATGCTAAAAGTCCATTAAATTTATATAAAACAAGTGGGCTAAAAATGTGCAATATAAGAGTTAAAATGTTCGAAGAGGGTTAAAACAGCACCGTCCTTGAGCGGGGGCTAAAGTGCAGTCGGGGGTGCAGGCAGCTGGTCCTTCCGATCCAGGTCGGTGGATCCCTCGGCCACACGCACCAGGTCACATCGGAGGCAGAGTAAACCTCTGCCCCCGCGTGTGTTCGGCTTCGCGACACTCCTTCACTCGTCTCGAAATCCCACCTGGCTGGCTTCTCCTCCGGCACGCTGGGAACCCTACGCGGACACAACAACAGGCGGCAGTATTCGTTCTTGTGCTATCCGACAATGTAATTAGCTTAGCTTGTGTCCGACAAGTGCTACTACTTTCTTTCTCGGTATTTACACGGCAGGTAGGGACTTCGCCCTGCCTCTGCGTGTTGATCGTGTCGTAACACTTGCGGCCCCAGCGTGCTCGTGGTCCCCGGTGCGTGTGCCTTTCGTCAGCTTTGTTCCCCGTGGTGCAGCTCGGTCCTCGGCGTCTCGCTGTGCGTGTTCACCCTCCGTTTGGTGGCTCTCTTGTTCTTTGGTTTACCACCACAACACAGGCGAGGCTGATTACTCTGACTCAGTGACTGGGGGAGAAAGTCATATGATTGTGGGTGGTCATGGGTGGCGACAAGTTATTAAACATGCAGATACACAGCAACCAATAAAATCATAAATACACAGCAAATAACAAAATCACAGCAAACAAAGTATAAAAATATAAAAACACAAGGATAAAACACCACACCCCCTTGTGCCGGATCACATCTAGAATCCCATTTCAGCATGGCATATGGTTGTGTAATTGTTTAGCTCTGATAGTCTGATATCTCTATAATCTTTGTAATAGCAATACTAGTTAAAGGTACATGTTGGCATATTTCCACTATTTCAGAATAGTATTTTCTGTTGGTGATATTATTTCTATAGCATACAGAAGTGAGATGAGGTGTACTTTGTTTGGCATGCTGTAGTTATATGTCTTTTATTATTCCTTTCCTTATAGAAAACCACAGCAAGAAGTATAATTGTACTACTGTGAAAAAGAGAGCCGAATTAAACAGCCCTCAACCCACCCTCAGCTCTCTTCATTTCATATTCTGACCAAATCGGGCCTTAAGCGGTGTTCTGGGCGACACCCCTGGGTGAACCTAGTGACAAACACCGAACCAATGCCTTGTCTGAGCCCCTTTCCAACATCTCCACTACAGTATCCCTTCAGCCACACGTGCAGCTGGCGAAGACGGCAGGTGGTGACGTCAACGTAACAAGGTGGGGAAAGCGGGCCTGAGATAATTAACCGCTTCCCCGTGTCCAGCAGGTGGTCAATTAAGGTGGTGAAGTCCCGCTTAAGAAGCTCCGACTGCTGGTATTTTAGGTCGTTGATGCCGGCCTCCAGGACCAGCGTAGACGCTGAGCTATGCTGCGCACTCAGCTGCAGAACGGAGGATGGGCTGCTGAATACGAGGAGATCCGGAGACATTGCTTGTGGGCGATGGTCATACACTGGTCCAGTAGGGCTTCCTCACTCCTCAGTTCCTCGGAGAGCCGGCGGACATCATTCAACAGGTCAGCGACCTTTTTTTTTTCTGCTTTCCTTAGTTGGAGATGATGGATTTCAGGGGACATGGCGGTAGCCATGTAGCTTAGCTTAGGTTAGCTAAGTAACTCGTGATAAACAGAGGGGCAAAACCGGACTTTTCCCAAACTCCAGGTCACTTCTGTTTAGTTTGTCGTCTGTGTTGGTTCGTTAACTTGTTGATACGTTCACTTTTATCTACTCTATTAACTTTAATTTGGTCTGTTTACTCCCTTCTCTGGTCCACAAAACATCCCGACTCAGATCAGTAGTCTTTCCCGACTCAGATCGACTCGGATTATGTTGGAGTATGTAAGTATATGATGCAATGTTCATGTTCATGTTCATTCCTTATTTCTTGTTTATTCCTTATATGGTCGTGTTTATTCCTTACACGAAGACAAGATATATTATCGCAATAACTCAGTGTACTGTGTGACAGTTTAACGTTCTGTATGATAATCTAAACCTTTGGTGCCAGTGGTGTGAGTGAAAGCATGACGTGAGGAGAACTTGATACTTGGAGGTAAGAGGAGGAGATGTGCGGAATGGATGTGGGTCAAAAGGGCGTGGATGTGTGGTATCTATGATTTTGTTCAACAGGACACCCAGAAGAGAAAAACAATTCCTAATAAGGGATTGTCCTTGAGGTTGACCAATCCTAAGATGATGCCACGCTGAAAGGGGAGCCAGATAACGAGGGGAGCCAACCAGAAGATGACTCTACCTTCATTCACATTTCCTCATTGTAATAGTATAAAAGACTGGATCAGGGAAAGACAGGTTGTCAGAATGCAGGCTGACTCGCTGATGTTATCGGCTAGGGAGAGGCATTTCTGATCCAGAGCTCTGTAACTGCTCACTCCTTGCTTGAAAAGATTCACTAAAGATTTGAACTTAAAATGATAAATTCTGTGTGGACATTCACTCATTTGCTGTTTATTGAGTTGCTTTTAAGAATTCTGAGCATAGCGCTCACCCTGGGAGGGTGAGAGTTTTTTTCTATTTGCAGCAACCAAGAGAAAAACTCCTTCAGTCTGCATTGCGTGGGCAGACATACGATGGCGCTGCCAGTATGTCTGGCAAGTACTCTGGTGCACAGGCTCTGATCAGACAGAAACAGCCCCTAACTACATACGTGCACTGTGGAGCACATTGTGTAAACTTGGTCACACAAAAGGCATGCACAGCTTCAAAAATGGTGAAAGAT
>NW_024616036.1:0-5055 GCF_008729295.1 Plectropomus leopardus
TATGTCAGCTGGTGGTGCAGCAGCAGTATACGGGGTAGAGGCCCCCAGAAGCATCTGTCTGGGAGAGGTGTCGTAGGATGAGCCACAGCTGATGACAGTTCCATCAGGAAAATGCAACGAGGTTCCCTGAGGTGCACATTTCACAGCCACTCCAAGGCGAACCGATAAGTCTCTCCCCATTAAGTTCACAGGACAGTCAGGTGCATATACAAACGAGTGATTCAATGTCTGATTCCCCACAGTCACAACAGTCTATTCAGTGAACAGCAGTTTTTGCTCAGTGCCGGAAAATCCCAAAACAGAAACATAGGTGGCTGAGTGTCTGCAAGGTGGATCAGTCAAGGTTGAGTAGCGAGCTCCTGTGTCCACCATGACCCATTTGGTTTTCCCATTCACCTTTAGAGAAAAACAGGGGGCTGCCAAACCCTGTAGTTCTTCTGTCGGGTATCCCTATTGTTGTGGAAATTGCCCCCACCCACTGGGAGGTGCTGGCCATCCTCCTGGTGCCATATGTGGGTTGGGTGCTTGTGAAGGTGCGTTTCCTCTTGGGGGACCTCCATTCCCTCCCTGCTGCAGACCATAGCTATTATACGGGCAGTTTTTAACCCAGTGTCCCGTGTCTCCGCAAATAAAACATCCCTTGTTTCCCTGACCTGTTCTCCTGTTTTATCCAGCCACTCCTGAGTGCATTTACTCAAGAACACAGATGCTGACTCACCCGGTTGCGGGTGGAACATGAGATTATGTCGTTTGTGTGCAGGAACCGGGAACCGTGCTCTAAGTGCGTCTCCAAATACAGAAGCATACAAACTAAATGGGGTGTTATCTGCTACTAGTTGTGTTCTTGCCTGTCTTTCTATCGCGTCACTCTCCCAGGATCCACAGGAGTGGCCTAGAAGGCCTCTCATATCTCCCATGGTGACAGTCTGCCCTTGTGTGAGTTGTGAAACCTTGTTCAACCATGGCTGAGCTCCTTCCCTCAGGGGAGGTAACTGATTTACTAATGCTGTCATGTCACCCAACGAAAACTTTAAACTTTAGAGGTTTATATTTGGTGGGGAGTTTATTTGGGCCTTCTGCAAACAGGGGGAGCTACAGGTCTTGCCATCTCTTACCTGTCTGAAATCCTTTCCCTGCTCTTTCTTTCTCCTTCAGCCTGTACGAGTTTCTTAACCCACTTCCTCTTATCCTTACTTTACTAATCTCCCCCGTTATCTCCTCTTCCTCACTTTCACTACTATCTGTATCTGTCCGGCTTCCCCTAATATCATACTCTCCACCTCTGTCATGTCTGTCCCTACGTTGCTTATCCTTCTTATCTTCATCCTCCCACACTTCTAACCTTTCCCTTCCCACTTCCTGACATGCTGCATTCTCATATCTACGTTTCTCCTGCTCCCACCTCTCCATTTCTGGGGCTTGATTTTTATCTGACTCTTTAGATGCGGACACGGGTGGTAAACGTACTGTCTTGTGTGCTGGGTTATAGGGAGGAGGATTGTCAGACGGGTTGTGAGCAGGAGAAGGAGGGGGTGGATTTTTTGTGTGAGAGACTGGATGTGAGACCAGGATTAGGTTTACATATCCCATGTCCTGATCTAGCTCTTTGATTTTTTTCTTAGCCTTTCTCTTTTTTTTTCGAAAACCTCCCTGCCTCATCTTCTTCCTTTTCAGCATCTTTGAACTGCTCTTTTGACACAGTTGAAAGAGCAGTCAAGTCTGGAGAGTCTTTTTTATGTCATCCTTGCAGTCGTCATGAGGAAACCAACCTAGTCGTCTTTTTGTCCCATACCAGTCCTCTAATTGTTTGAATATTTTTCCTTTCCTTTTTTCTGGTTGGCACACTGAGATGTTATGTTTTATTAATTCCCACTTCCCTTCCCATGTTACAGGGACACCTGATTGTTTTTTCAATGTGGGTATATCAAATTCTGCTTTTTCACGATCAAACTCGCCTTCCATCATTACAACTTGTTGCTTTTGCTTTACAACAGTTATTTTATCTGGTATTACACAAGGAAATATCTCATGAATGACTCCTGTAGGTCAATCGGGGCTGCTGAGAGACAAGCTTCTACAGATTCTCCTAGAGAGAAAACTGCGGTCTCTCACTGGGTGTTTAAGATTCACACAGTATCCCGATCTTTTAATTCATGAAATAACTTTCCTTCCAAACCACCCAAATACTTAACCTTCTCGCAGATGTGTGTATGATCAGCATACACCAGGCCCTCCCCACAACCCCTCTATTATCACACACACTTGCGTGTAGGCTTTTAAGGCCAGAAGCCCCCTAGCACGTAACAAAAGTCTGTTCTGTAGGCTTTTAAGGCCCGAAGCCCCCTACAGGAACTCTCACGTGTAGGCTTTTAAGGTCCGAAACCCCATACGCCGTGAGGACCCGTGTACATGTACTAATAACACTAGAAAGCAGGTGTACATTAGGTCCGAAACCCCCTCTGTACTTCTAGGTTATTTATTTCCTACTTGTTGCTTGCTTTTGCTCAGATTACACTACAAAATACTAACAGGAGGAGGGATGAATCAGGTCTCGGAGGAAAATTTGTCAATGCCCAATGTGCACACTTTTGTGAAAAAGGTGGTGCTTACCTTGTTTGTGAGGATTGATCCTTTTTCTCCTCCAACCCGTTCACCTGCCTCCCGTATCAATCGTCCAGGCGCTGCTGGTTACTTTTTAAGAATCACGTCGGGGTCACCAAATTGAAGGAGTTTTTCTCTTGGTTGCTGCAAGTAGAAAAAACTCTCACCCTCCCAGGGAACCAGAATGCGTTTATCTTATTTAGGAGGTTCATTATTTGCATCTACAGGCTATTTATTTATTTTCTGATTGAAAATTATTTATTTAATAACCCAGAATGTGTTTCATGGTGTCTTTTGAACACTAGAAATTATTTATAGGGCCAAACCCCGATCAGGGATGATCAGCCTGACTTGTGACTGAATATAAATGAGAGTAGAAAGTGTTGTATGCTGATAGAAAGACTCTCTTGGACTTTAACTGTCTCCATTATAAAGATAGATAGATGGGCCAAATCGATTGTTTAAAAAAAATGAAGACAGTTGTTTTTGGCCCTTTTGTTGTTCTGTTTTTTGGATAGTGAATCAGGAGATAAATGAAATATCAAACTTGGGAGTCATAAATGTGACTGTAGTCTCTGATCTATCTTCACTCCGGTGTGAAACTGTCAATCAAGGACTGACGGGGGATTGTCAGCCGAAAGAAAAAAAATCTGTTAAGACTGCTCTCAAGTGTCCTCGTTCACTCGCTGTTCAGAGGTCCCTCCTCGATCCTCAGTCCTCAGACTGAGCTTTCAGTGATTCAAATCTCCCATTATGGAAGTGATAATAAGAAGTAATAATAAGTAAACTCTAGTTATGTCCACTCTTTGCCAAAATAGAAAATTTGGTCCTATTCCTTGTGCTAAAAGCTCTGGGTTGTATACCAATGTCATTATAACATTAAGTGGGCAGTGTTTTTGGAAATGTTCCTTTATTTTCATGTCAGCATATTAGTTATCAAAGGGTTTTTCTTAGCAATTTGTGGTAACTCATTAAGGTGTTTACCCAACAGGTCCATGGGAGAGAAGGATTTATAGATCACTGACTTCAACTCAAGCCAATGGGCTAGCTATTTTATTGAAATCACAATTACATATGATTATTTAACATTAAAAAAGATGTGAGCATAGCATAGTCAAAGGGTCACCAAAACGACTTCAATTTATCCTGAGGGAAGCATGAACGTCTGTACCACGCTGTGTTTAGACTAACTATTCAAAGGGCAGGGAGACAACAAGACACAATTGCAAAGACCTGGAAATGTAAGACCTGAAACAAAACAAGTGAGTATCGCAATAAAACAGGAAGTATACGACAATGAAACATGAGGGGAACAAACAAGAAACTTGATTATTCTAGACAAGAAAAGACACATGTCATCACAATCCATCCAAAAGTCGTTCAGTCTGGACCAGAGCAAGTACCCAGAGACAGAAACAGGCTCCAACATCCACATGACATTAAGAACGACTGCTTGCAAGCACCTCTTGGCATTGCAACCTATTAACACTAAATTCAGCCAGATGACAAGTCCATGAAAAATGGTTAATTTAATTAAATATTTCACAATATATCAATTTATTTAATAATTCACTTATATTTTGCTAATATAAAAAACAATGCTAAATAATGTTAATAACTTTGATGTAACTTGGCTAAATGAGTGTTATAGAAAGGTTATAATAACACTTTCCCTTTTTTTATCTTTTAGCTATCATTACAAGACATGGTAACCCAAGTTTATCAAACATATGCCGACGTATTATCGCCTCTAACCATCAGAAACAATTTCATCATTGGAGCATTGAACAACAACAAAGAGTCATCATGCATCCCAGGGGGTGTGGAGGTGCAATTAACTATCATTAAAAAACAAGTTTACAACAAAATATGACAGGAGAATATATCAGCAAGGGACTCTATAGATGTATCTGTTTGTGGCATTATACACTAGCATAGGTCATATAATGTCTGTCAAAGAACCAACAGCGTGCACCACGTAATTTACCTAATTTCATCTACAAGTGTACTTGAGTGGATAGACAAGACTACAACAAAAATAACATCAAGGGATTAAAAAAGCAAAACAGGGACTCAGTCTCCATTGGTTATTATTAACATTATTAATGTGTATCCTTAGGCTAGTCAAGATTCAAAGCAGTCATAATTAAGCTGAGAGAGTCTGTGTGGTTAATGCCCCAATCTTGAAGAACAGATTCTGCTGTCTTCTGGGGGCATCCACCAGCCTGTCTTCTGGGTATCACCCCCAATCCAATGGACAGACTGAAAGGATGAATCAGGAGATGGAGACGGCGCTCCGCTGCATGGCTTCGACTAATCCTGCCTCCTGGTCATCGCAGCTCTTGTGGGTGGAGTTCGCCCACAACACCCTTCAGAGTTCCGCCACTGGGCTCTCCCCCTTCCAGTGTGCGTATGGGTACCAGCCTCCTCTGTTTCCCGCCCAAGAGAGGGAGA
>NW_024616037.1:0-2013 GCF_008729295.1 Plectropomus leopardus
CACACACACACACACAAAGACACGTTAACACATACACACACACACACACACACAAAGACACATGCACACTCACAAATACATGTCCACACATACATACAAAGACACGTCTACACATGCACACACACACACACACACACAAAGACACGTTCACATATACACACACACAAAGACATATGAACATGCACACTCACAAATACATGTCCACACATGCACGCATACAAATACATGTCCACACATACACACAAAGACACATCATCACATGCACACACACACAGACATGTCCACACATGCACACACACAAAGATAAGTTCACACAGACACATGCACACACACACAGACACAGACACATGCACACGCAAAAAGACACATCCACACATGCCGACACACAGACACGCACACACATACACACACACACACAAACATATGTCAACACATGCGCACACACAAGGACACATCCACGCATGCACACACTCAAAGACATGTCCACACCTGCAGACACAAAGGCAAAAGGTGCAAAAAGCACAAGCAGCAAAATACAACACGACAAAAACATGATGACCCCAGGGGTCATAACACCTCCACACTCAAAATCAAACATTTATCCTCCAAATAAATGTTTGAGTCAACACCTGGACAAGGCTTCAGCCGTAACGTTATCCGGACCTTTTTTGTAACGAATATCAATAACAGCATGCCTGCTATTACCGTAACATTCCCACAGGTGGCAGCAGAGGACCTTTTAATGACATGTTATCTATGTGTGAGGGATTCATTGTTGCTGATGTTTTACAGTGAGAATTATAATAAACAGTATTAAACACAATTGGCACGTTCGTTCTAGGCTGAATGGTGTCGTGGAAAATTCAGACCTTATCCTCCTCTTGTCGATTCCTTTGCTACTTTGAATCTATTTTGTCCCCATAAGTAATGGCGTACTTAAAAATAAACCCAATTAAAAAAAATTATCTCAAACCTTATACAAATTAAGAGAATTTTATTACAGTTTTCACACAGCATTATGAACAAACACACATGGATGAGGCTGACTCAAAATATCCTAAATATGTCTACAGGACAAAGCATTAAGAGGTGAATGTTGTAAAATAAATAAATAAATCATTTGACACGATCTCTTTTGAGTTTTTGTGTTAGTGGTAGTATTTACTTTCACCAGTAGATGCAGTAGCAGCTTCTAAATTTGAGTGACTGGCACAGTAATCCTAGAGGAAAATAAGCCCAGTGATCGTTACACATCCACACCAGTAAGGTTGACGAAAATGTCTCTGACAGAAGGCTAATGCTGGTATTAAAAAAAAAAACTGAGGGTATTTCTTAATATTTCATAGCAACTGTAGAATTTTTAAACATAAATATTCAAACAGGCCTCCATGGCTTACTGTAGCAATGTGCCATATTTCCTTTAATTAATATATGTAATGTAATATGCAATATATGTCATATGTAATTTAAATTTACAACCATAATCTGGGTCGCCCGAAGTAACAGGTCACTCCAGTTCTCAGGAACACGAATGTATGAAATGAAAAGAACAATATTTCCCTTCGATATTTCCAGTGGAGTAATGTATATTCACTGAAGTACTATGGCTTTTGTACTTATGCTCCTTAGTACTTTGATTCAGCTAGATTTCAGAGATGAATATTGTACTTTATATTATATGACATCTGTTTTGCTAGTTATAGCAACTACAGATAATGTTTAAATGAGAAAGCATGTCAGCAACTTATTATTACTACTATCACATTTTATGACATTTATGAAAGTATCCATGATATAAAGTAAAGTTAGCTCCGTTCGCCCAGGCCACAACATAAAAAATGCTGTAAACACATTAACGAGTCATTAATACATATCATTATCTCATACTTTGTATATATAAAATATAATATCCCTCTGAAAGCCACTATTGTACTTCTTTTGATTGCTCAAGTATGTTTTGTTGATATACTTTAACTTTAGTAAAATCTTAATTGCATGACGTTTACTTGCAAC
>NW_024616038.1:0-3861 GCF_008729295.1 Plectropomus leopardus
CCGACATCATGTGAACGCAGCATTCACTGCAGGCCATTCGGGTCTCATAGTGGGAGCGAGGCACTGCCGTGCTGACAAAAATATATATGTTATCGGGGCTTTTCGTCATGATATCGGACTTATCGGAATTACGTCATAATTTCCTGTTATCGGCCCGATAATTATCGGCCCGATAATTATCGGCCCGATAGTTATCGTGCACCCCTACTGACCAGCATTGTTAATATTCTTAGCCTCATGCAATCACAGTAGTGGTAGTGCAAAACTTGTATTTTTCTGCCACAGTGTCTTGATGCTGATACTACTACTACTACTACTACTACAAGTACTGCTACAATGCATTTGCAAATTTTAATACCCTCCAGAGAGGAGTTTAAAGACTTGGTGGAGGTATTTGTAAGGGTTTTAACTTTCATCCAGTTTTTATGCTAAACTTAAAGGTATTAGACCAGTCCATTAGCCATGTTTGCGGGCTCCTCTAAATCTGTCCTTACCGTATGCAAATGTATACTCTTATGTCTTTTTTACAAACATTTTGTTAGTTTTCAAATGTAAACATTGGAGTAAACATCAAGATAAATGTGGTGAGATAGGCATCAGCTCTGGTTCTGACCACATGGACAAGCAAGGCCATCTCTGCAATCATTTCTGCATCCATATCTATATTGGAAGAGGCACTGTGAGAAGTGCAGAGGAATTAAACACTGGCTGCAGTCCTGGACACATGGGTCTTCTTTGCCAAGCATCCTGCTAGCAAATGCACAGTTGTTGGATAATAAAGTGGATTACTTCTCGGCCGGCATCATCTTCCAACTCAATATCAGGAACACCAACATTTGGCTAAATCCTTTAATACCAGACAGCACCATTAAACCAGGTGACTCTTTTTTTTATATACATATCTGACAGAGCAAAGGACTCTGACAAGAAAAAAGGTGTGTGATTTATGGTACAAGTTATTAACAAACAAATGCAAGCTTTACTTTCTGCGAAGGGAATTCACATTGGTCATTATCATGGCAGTAATACCACCACAAGCGACTACAGAGGCTGCCCTGTGAGATCCCTGCAAAGACCAGAAATCATGGATTGCCGGACTTATCCAAGATGGCTTTAACACAGGCACTGTGGCCAGTCTGCAAACATGGACAATTAAAAAGCAGCAGCCTACAATGAGTAAAGGAGGAGAAAAGAGACTACCGGAAGAAATCTAAACCACAGTTCCAGGGGGGCAATCCCAGAATCATGTGGCAAGGTGTTGGAACTATGACATGTCCAGCCATGGAAAAACCAGGAACCAGTCGCCAGGGGGGCATTTTGAGTTATTAACAGATTCTGAAAGTGTAGTTTCTAAGCTTTCCAACGATGTCTAACACATGGAATTCTGAAAATATTTGAATTTAGGCACTCCTAAAACCAGTTTTGTGAGACATCCAGCCTCAAAGTTTCTGAAAGATTCTCACCTACCTTTGGAGCAAGGTAACAGTGGCTGCTCATTTGCATCACATTTACATAAATCCAACCCCCTACCAGTCTAGCATGGGTGGGTTATTCACACATTATTCAAGCACATTATCAGGTTTGTGTGTTATACAAATTAATAGTAGATGCTCACAATTTCGATGTGTGTATCATTGCATTTCAAAATGACAATACTGAGCTAGCTAGCTAGATAACTTGAACATTAAAGAAACTCACAGTTGATTATTAAAAGATAGCTTATAGCATGACAAACAGTTTGTAAACCCTGTGTGTGACTTCGAATGAACATTAACGTAACGTAGATACCTTGGACGTTAATGAAAACTCACCCCATAATAAACTGAAAAGTATTCCTGCAGACTTCAATGCCTCCGATCAAATCAAAGTTTGGGGGTGCTTTCTTTTCGTCACAGGCTCCTTGGTGGATGTAGTCATTTCAGAAGTAATTACTTTACGCCTGTTCACCTCAAGGTGTCCATTAATTCTCATGTCCTGCTACTCTCTTTCGGCCTCTAAAGAATCCATCCGTATGTCGTACATAAGCTCTGGAAAAAGTTTGTGGCTATACGACTGTGTCCCAAGGAGAGCATTTTCCTCTCTTCTTCCGTAGCATTTTGCTCTTGTCGATTTCTTCAGTTTCATCTTCAAGTTCGGGTTCAGAATCAGAAGTGAGATTGGTGTAGCCATGACCAGAAGCATCTTCCTTCCTTTAGTTCTTCATTCAATGATGAAAACACACGCAGCTTCCACAAGTAGCATTAACAGTTACTAGCCTACTTTAAATGCAGGAGTGGCTGCTCAAGCAGCCATGTGGTTCCTCTTTAAGTGCAGCTGATTGACTGAAAAAAAGAAACAAAAGCACATGAAAAGCCAAAGAAAGCCAGTATGCTAATTTACTGCGGTATCACCACACTCCCAACTAGGATCCAGCTTTTCCTCTAAAACAACCTAAATTCAAATACAAAGTTTATGGTTTTAGGGCCCCAATACTATCATCTGAAGCATGGAATGGCTTCTTCGTGATTTCAACTTGCATATTCTGCAAAAAAACCCCAAAAAATGTAAAATCACTAATTAAAAACAAATCATCGATTTTTCTTTGTTTACACGACTTGTGCCGAGCCGACTTGTTGCTGGTTTACCTGTGGTGGCCCACATATAACGGGAATGTTTGGTAGTACCCAAAATTGCAGGGGGGTTCTATAAGAAGCTTTGATAAATGTGGTTCTTACAATAGATTTGAAACTTTTGAGATCATAAATAGTGTTGTGTTTTGAAAAGGCAGACCAGAACCTGCGGATGTAGAGGTTTTACACTGAGTTATGGTCAAAAGGTTGTAAGACATGGTCATTATATTTAGAGGTAAGGGTTTTTGAACTTGACCATGAGGTAAAGGGTTGTAGAATTGGATCACAAGGTAGAGGTCTGTGGAACTGAAATGTAAGGCATGTGCTTGTAGGACTCAATGCTGAGGTATATGGTTGTAGAACAGGATAATAAGGTACAGGTTTGTAGAGCTGGATCATGAGGAATGAGGTTGTGGGACTATGTGGTACAAGGTTGCATGACTATGAGGTACAGAGTTGTAGAACTGTATCATAAGGTACAGGGTTATAAAACTGGGTCATGGAGTACTATGTTGTAGGTTTGGGTCATGAGGTACAGGGCAGTAGGACTGGGTCATGAGGTACAGGGTTGTAGGACTGGGTCATGAGGTACAGGGTTGTAGGACTGGGTCATGAGGTACAGGGTTGTAGGACTTGATCATGAGATACAGAGTTGTAGAACTGGATCATGAGATACAGGGTTATAAGACTGGGTCATGAAGTACAAGATTGTAGGACTGGGTCATGAGGTACAGGGTTTTAGGACTGGATCATGAGGTACAGGGTTGTGCAACTGGATAATGATGGGATGCCTGAACTGGAAGTACATGGTTGAAGGAGTGGATCATTGCCTGGTGACATGAGATTCTAGAACTGGTGTAATGAATCTTAGGCGATTTTGGTCACTGGATATGATTTCTTGAATGTCTTACAGTTTGTTTATATTTCTAACAAATTCCATTACAGATTTTCTGGAGTCTACAGTTTTGTGGTCATTAGATCAAAAGCCATTTGTTAGACTTGCACAGAAGTTTCAATAATACTTGAGGAAATTTGCCCTGAATTTTAATGATGCTGGACAGTTTTATGATTCTTTGAATTGAGCAAGTGATAATGTTTCACTCCTGCAGCTTATTTCAACCACTGAAGTTTACTTTTTCAGTGTGTTTCTTGGTAGACCATTGTTATTTGACAAGTTTTATATGGGAGACATTTGCTTGCAAGTAGTTAAAGTAGTTTAGCCTTTCATAGTCAGCAACAGCACTTAAAAACT
>NW_024616039.1:0-1982 GCF_008729295.1 Plectropomus leopardus
AATAAAGTTTATTACCAACCGTCCCTGAGCCTCAGAGTACTGCATTTGGGTCCAACACTCACCCGTTTCAGTACAATCTGGCCAGTCATGGACCCAGCAGACTCCACTGCTCTGCAGTGTCGCCTAGCCCGCGTGGAGGGCATGCTCCAGCAACACGAGGCTCAGCTAACCTCCAACGTGGCGGAGGCTCGTCAGTCCGCATCGGCTCTCGAACGGGCGCTAACCTTGTTAGCCAACCAGGTTCAACAGATGGCTACATCGCTAACCCAGCACGCCGTTCCTGCTCCAAGCCCTGCTCCTCCTGTAATGCCCTCCCCCAGCATGGCATCAGAACCACGTGTGGGAGCGCCAGAACGCTATGCCGGGGATCCGGAGGGGTGCAATCCATTCATCACCAACTGCTCGATCCTGTTTGCCCTGCAGCCCCACACATTCGCCACGGAAGGGGCTCAGGTCGCCTTCGCCATCAACCACCTCACGGGTAGAGCACGCCTGTGGGGAACGGCGGAGTGGGAGAGAGGCACGCCAGCCTGTGCATCGTTTCAAGCGTTTTCTGAGGAGCTTCGCAAGGTATTTGGGCCCGTCTCCGTGGGTCCCGATGCCACAGGGGGGTTGCTGAATCAACGGCAGGGAGATCGGACAGTGGCAGATTTCGCCATAGAATTCAGAACCCAAGCTCGGCAGAGCGATTGGAATTCGGCCGCCCAGTGTGACGCCTTCCTCAACGGTCTAGCCCCGTATATAAAAGACGAACTGGTGTCGTTCGATCTGCCTCATTCCCTGGACGGACTCATTGAGATAACCATGAGGCTAGATAAACGCATTCAGGCGAGGAGAAGAGAGCGACGCCAGGGGTTCATCGTGTTCCGGTTCGTCAGCCAGGTTCTCTGGTGATTCCCGGTCTGCCTCCAGTTTCTGCTCCAGGGGGTTCAGAGCCCATGCAGGTGGGTCATACCCGGCTGTCTCCGGAGGAGCGGGAGAGACGCCAATGGGGAAACCTCTGCCTTTACTGTGGTCAGGCCGGCCATTTGTCTCCAAATGCCCAGTAAAAGGGAGGGCTCAGCAGTCGAGAGGGGCATCCTGCTGAGCCGATCCCAGAACTCTGTCCCTAACCCTCGTCTGTTGTTCCACGTCTAGCTCCTGTTGAAAGAGGGGTCCCACACCCTCGCCACCTTCGTTGACTCTGGGGCCGATGTCAACCTCATCGATATGGAACTCGCCCATCAGCTGGGGATTGAGCAGGTTCCCCTTCCTCATCCCGTGCCGGCCCATGCACTGGATGGACATTTACTGGGGACAGTCATTCACCAGACCGTCCCCCTCTCCATGCTCCTGGCAGGTGAACATCACGAGACCATCCAGTTTCACATTCTGGATTCCCCCAACGTACCGTTGATCCTTGGATATCCATGGCTGCGACGCCATAATCCACACATAGACTGGGCCACAGGATCGATTCTGTCATGGAATCCTTCCTGTCAGCAGATATGCCTCCAACAAAGGGTCACGCCCGCACCGTCTGTCAGCTCCAGTTCCTCTCCAGACCTCTCCGGAGTGCCCTCTGATTACCACGACTTTCGGGAGGTCTTCAACAAGTCCAGAGCCACCTCTCTACCACCTCATCGACCATATGATTGTGCCATCGATCTCCTGCCTGGGTCTGCTCCTCCCAAGGGCCGTCTCTACTCGCTGTCTGCACCTGAGAGGGAGGCCATGGAGACCTACATCTCTGAGTCCTTGGCTTCCGGTATCATCCGACCCTCCTCGTCACCTGCTGGGGCCGGATTTTTCTTCGTGGGAAAGAAGGACGGTTCGCTCAGACCATGCATCGATTACAGAGGTCTGAACGACATCACGGTAAAAAAACGCTACCCTCTTCCCCTCATCGCCTCTGCCTTCGAGCTGTTGCAGGGTTCCACTGTTTTCACCAAACTTGATCTCCGCAACGCCTACCACCTGGTCCGCATTCGAGAGGGGGATGA
>NW_024616040.1:0-4150 GCF_008729295.1 Plectropomus leopardus
ACATATGGTAAATGATAACATATGAAGCCTATTGTTTCAATTTGCCCCCACCCCCACCACCTTCTTCCTCCAAGGTTAGTTAAATAGATTGTTATTCCTTATTTTCCTGTCGTCAAAGTGTCCAATAATGTAAAGTTCTCTAAGAGTTTGGAACTAAAACCATTTCTCCGCTGTAGTCCACCTCTGCTTGGAAGTTGCAGTTTTCTGGGAGTGAAGAAGCGTGTGTTGTCACGTTCTCATACGTGAGGACGGAGCATGCGCAAAAATTATATCAGTTTGGGCCTGTTTAAGGTGATTGAGGTGTTTATATGGATCATGTTTAATCTACTTGGGCTTTTAAACATTTTCTAATCAGATTAGTAGGCTTTATGTAAATGTGCCTACTGTGATTCATGTGTGATTATATTTTGGCACAAAAAACATGGTTATGGTTAGGTAAAGATCATGTTTTGGCTTAAAGTACCTGCTTTTGGTGCCACAATCACAGATGAAAATGCAGCCAATATCCTGTTAAAAACACCTGGTTTTGTTGTTTGTTGGTCTTGAACAGTGGTCTAATGCTGGGAGCTGTCAGGATTTTCGCAACGTTTTTTTTTCTTTTTTAAAGTGGATAAAATGGAGTAAATATTCACTGTTTACATTCAAAAGTGACCCATCAGATGTTCACCTATATCAAATTGACTTCATAAACAAAAAAGCAGTTTCCCATTTTGGCAGCAACACTGTAAAAGCCTTCTCTGCTTGCTCTGAAGCAGTGCTGATGGATTTGTTGCTGTTAAGCTGCTGTGAAAATGTCAGGCAAAGGTGTGTGACCTTCTGAGAAGTCTGAGTGCACTTTAGTTCCCAGAGAAATGCAACCTGATGATTCGATTCGGTTCCACGCAACACACTGTGACAAGGAAAACCTGACGGTCCCAGAGACGAGCCAGCGTCACATGGCACTGCAGCCCTATGATACATATCCATACTAAACATGCATGCACACACATACCACAGACTTCATACTATATGTTCTCTGGCACATGCTAATTCTCTGCTGGAATGTGCATGGGCGAGACTGTGTGTGATTCATACACTCTGCTGGAGTCACACCGACTTTAATTCAAGCTCTGGGACATTCAAGTTCTTTATATTCATTCTGACAGAGCAAGGTGACACTGCTTCACCAAAGTGGACTTCAGGGCAATCTGCATTTTTGAACAAATACAAAGCAACCAAACAGCCAACTTTTTGCCTGTTTTGCAGATTGAAAGTCGTCCAATCTTTTGTTTTAGCCCTGATAGCATTGTGACTCTGTAGGGAAGGTAATGTAAATGTAATGGTAATGTTAATGTGCTGGTTAGTTGGTCCACTGCTTTAGCACAGAAATATCTTAGCAACTATTGGATGGATTGCCATTAAATTTTGACACGAGGATAGGGGTGGTCAGTATACCAAATAAACTCAATTTATTGCAGCTTGTTCCATGTGAGATGTACAGAATTACTCTATTATCACGAACATTGAGTATAAATTGTTACATCATTTTCAGATGTCACTAGCATTTTGGTTTTCTCACTTGCAGCTTTCTGCCTCCCACAGACACACACAAAGCAGGGCTTTTGCAGAGCTCCAGGCCGTGACTATTTAGTCACATTTTGCTACCATGAAGCACTTCTATGATTTGCAAATACTACTAATATATGAAGTGGAGAGCCATTAGTTTAGTCTACTACTGTGGCTCACTTACACAACTGAGCAGCATACTTTTTAAAAAATGAATAAACTTTAACTTATATAGAACCTGTCATACAAACATGCACCCCGAAGTGCTGAACATAGCAAAACTGAAACAACAGACATAAATAATAATTTTTGAAAAACAAACAATACATATAATTTTGCAAGATGTAAATTTTGCGGTGTCTTAGAGTGCTGTGGTTGTTCTGAAACAAGGCACTTGTTGCAAAAACTCTTTAAGCAGCCATCCTAAATATTGTGTATGTTTTCAGGAAGTCTGTGTTGATGAACTCAGCGCAGTTTTAATTTGTGTGGCCTCATCTGTAAAGCAATAACATGGCTGGAAGTAAGTGTCTGAGGGAAATTTAGCTTTTATTCAGTAGTTGACAGTGGAGGTGTGACAGGAAATGAAAGGAGAGAAGGAGAGAGAGAGGGTCCTCAGCCAGACATGGTCAGCATCTTAAACTCTGAGGCCACGGGGGCACTGCATGATACCATTAGTCAAAGTGTCGCTGTCTGCAGTGTTTTCGTTATTCTCCAGCTGGCTCCTCCCTTTGAGCTCAGTGTTGCATGTGCAAAAACAGCAGCATCTAATTATTATCACCCTCAGAAACAAGTATGTTGTGATTTTAAGGTGCTTTTTATTATTGATTCTCCAATGTGGTTATTAAAGTCACATGTTGACAGAAGTTTCTCTCTGCAACTTTAATCTTGAAAATATCAGCACAAGCCTGACTAACTGTGAAACTCCAGTTTTCTCACGTGTTTATGGAAGTTCCTCAGGTGTATTCTGAGGTTTCTTGTTTTCCTATCAGCTGTGGTAAAATGGCAGCAGCAGTAGTCGTTGTGTAAGACCGATACAGATCTGTACAGTAAATATCTCAGCTGATGATTTTGATCAACATCATGCTTTCCACTCAGCAGCAGTGTTAAAAATGAATTATGCCTTCATGCGTCCAGCGTGATTTCATTCTCCACAGACATGAAAACTTATCGAAGGTGGACAGAAGAGGCATGTTCAAAATGCTGCAGTGACATTCTTTGACTTCACATCATTTGAAATGCATTTCTTTATGGATGGATGGAATTTTTATTCACTATGTAACAGCTCTATCACGTGTCTTAAGAGAAACTAAAGTATTTTTGTTTGGTTTAAAGTAAAATATAATAATAACGATGACAATAATAATAACAATAATGTAATTATTATATAATTCATCTAATAATAAATGTTTCATTGTTATAATAATTTCACTTAAATCTCTAGTTTACTTACATATTTGACTGTTTTCACTCTTTCTTCAGCTTCCAACATTCATCATGTTAAAGACGTGGACTTGAGGCTGAAATTTTTGGCTTATAAATAGAACTGATAATAATGAGCGTAAATTGCTTTGATTTCGCCCATGATGCCATGGTTTCACTCCTCCAGTACTGCACACACTGCATTATGCTGCGAGTCAAACTGCTGCTAGATCAGTCCACAACATATCATCAGTCAGCAGCAGGGTTTCCCCCAGTGTTTCTTTTTTCTTTTTTTAACTCCTCCCCCGCCATTGACGAGATTTTGTTTTCATTGTAGTGTAGGGGACACCGTTGATGATGTTATGCAATAAAACAACATTTCCACATCCAAAAACAAACGAACAAGACAATCTAAGGTCCCAGGGTGACGGGAGGAGAGGACTACTAACGTGCCGACTTTATTGCTATTTAGCGGCTTTTCTGAGCCTCTCAGTGACATTGTTTTAAAAAACCTCAACAGGAGAAACATTTAGCGACTTATTTAGATCATCAGTGAACAAGGAGGAAATATACTGTCCAGGGCGGCCCTTGGCAGAGGAGATATAGGACTTCACTTAGAGCGCTGGAGGGGTTTTCTCCGCCGGTGTCTCGACTGGTGTCCGCTCCGCTATCTTTCTCCGACGGTGTCCTCGAATGTCTGCTCTGCTCTCATTCTCTGCCGGCGTCTCCGAATATTTGCGGTTTGAGTTCAGGTGTAGTGAGTTTCCAGCTCGGTTATGCTGAAGGAATAAACTGATATCTGATGTTTGATTCCTTCCAACAAATAGAACAACATGTAAATATGCAGAGATCACAGCAAAGCCGTTACTTCTGTTCTGTAGCTGCTGCTTCCTGACAATTTGGGGAATGTTCCTCTTTATAGTTCCACTAAAACTCAAACACAATATTATTTTCTGCATTATTTTTGTACAATTCAAGTTGACACAAGAAGATAAGAGGGAAAAGAACAAAAATATAAAAATGAAATTAATTTTGAAATTGAAAAATGAGTCAGTTTATCGTCAGTTTATCGTATCGGTTGAAGTAATCATTATCGTGCTTCACTGTTATTCCATCAGTTACTTGTATTTTTGTATCCAGTATTTTTGGTTGGTTTATCATAAAATATGATGAAAATGTAATAATA
>NW_024616041.1:0-3615 GCF_008729295.1 Plectropomus leopardus
GTAAATGAGACAGTACCTGTCTTTGGACTTATAAAAAACATTTATGTGATAGTTCATTGTATTGTTTTGAATATCAGCTGTCCACTAGGACATTTATATGTTGCAGTAGTGAATGTGGGTAAAAAAGACAGTGTAGGTGATAAAAAGTCAGGTAAGAAGGCAGTGGAGATTATGAAAGCCATTTATTTATCTGTCAAATCAGAAATGTAGTTATGCTAGTGTGGAGCAACTGTTTGAGAGTTTAGGGTTAGATCAAGCAACCTTTGAGGCGGAGTATTATATTAATGTATTAGCAGAAATACACATACTGTATTAAAAAGACAGGTTGATGAAGTATTTATTAATCAATACAGCAAACAACTTTTAAAATGTTGTTAACATGAAAATCCAATATGTTGTTAATGCATGTGTGTTTTGTAGATATTATCTCTTACATTTCTAAAGAAGAGAAGAAGATGGGATTATTGTTCAGGAATGCACATAGAGAAGCATCTAAACAGGATAATGTTGATTCACTGAAAGGATGCACTGAAAAAAAATAGGTAGTGTTTATTTGCATAACAGAGATGTTTAGCTGCAGAGGCTGTGTATAGATGAACAAATATGCCTTTACAGGAATGTTGACAGAAGGTTCAGTTTGTGCCAACAGGACACAGTACTGCAAAAATCAGTTTGTCTTGCAGAATTTTGATTTTTTTTTTTCATTTTAATGTTTTGATAGATAGATATGTTAGTTATATGTTAATTTGCAAACTAGACAGATGGGATAACAAAATCTCACATTTTAAAAGTAATCGAACACTGTGTTTGCAAATAAACCCAGATCTTACGTGCAGACAATGAAAGTGACATATGTTATAATATTCACCTACTAAAAATGAATGAACATGCCCACAAGACAAAATCAACTTAAAAAAAAAACGAAGGGACAAAAGGCTCCATTCTTACAGCCGGCCTAACTTTAGAAAACATGATAAATGGGTCGAAAAAGCACGATTATATATCAGTCTGAGCAAGAGAGAAATTGAGAACTCCGATTGTCAGCTCTTCCACAGTGACATGTGACGATACATACGATATATAGCCCGAATTAACATTACGAACATTAGCTAACGTTCATTTCGTATTGCCTGGCAAAAAAACCCTGAGTTAAACAATAAAAGTTGAGCCTATTCTTATCAATATTATACAGTTTACGCACATATGCATCAAAATTTAGTATTTAAAAAACAGCTCACTTACATTCGTCGAGTTTGACTTTTCGTTTGACACCGCAGTCGGAAAAAAAACACTGTCAAATGTAAAATCCCCACTGAAATCACTGCTGCTCCAGTCGTCTGTCACTCAAAGGACAAGATAAACTCATCTCCTTAAAAAAGTGGGGGAAACAGCGCCACCACAATTCCACTTTTGGCTAAATATATATTGCATCTGTAGTGATAATCACTACTATAGACAATGAATGGGAAAAGTTATAAATATAAAAAATAAATTCCAGTTATATTTTCCAAACATGTTTTAAACTACTACTACTACTACGTATTGTAGAGGTTATCACGTTTGTCTCACACGCGAAAGGTCCCCAGTTCGAAACTGGGTGGAAACGTTGTTCGACTTTCATTATCATATCTCAAAAGATCACACACTTCTTGATGCCTCTTGATTAGCTGCTGCTGCTGGCGTTGATCAAGAGGTCTGTAACTTCTGATGCGTCCCTGAACGTGGCCCTCAGGGCGAGAACATGTGTGGTGGTGCTCTGCTGTTTGGTGGCATGTTGCAGCGCTGTAGAGCCTCGTGAGGAGTACTACAAAGGACAACTGCATTGGCTGGAAATCAAACCCAGGCCTCCAGCATGGCAGGTGAGAATTCTCCCACTGAACCACCAATGCTCACATGGCAGTGACAGCCACAGCCACCACTGCTTTTTTGACGCAATCTTGTCTTCATATTCTTCCTAGGCCGAATCAGGCGGGACACTACCGATCCATTTTGTGCCCATCAAGACTGCAACGGTGCGTCAAACGTCTTCTTTCATGGGGACCTGCACAGAGCCTGAGGGAGAGAAAGAGAAAGCCTGGGTTAACAAAGCTAGTTGATCGCCACCTTCGTGGTGCCAAGTTATTATGATCATATGACTACTGTAACTCACATTCATATGGTCACAAAAAATATACAAATAGTTATGAAAATTAATCATAATTTGGCAACTAAAATAACAGAAATATAGAGTAGGACTATTTAAAATCCAGAGCCAAACTAACGAACTTATATAAAGGATAAAACAATTCTGATAAATATTAGGATTACTGTCATTTATTAAAAAAAATTAGTTCAGATAATTCTGTCTTGTGAGATAATAAAAGTTGTAGATTTTTAAGTGGTTTTAATAATTTGATCAAGTCATAATAAATGGAAAAAGACAAAGCAGTAATCAAAAAATACACTTAGAAAAATGTGTGTGTCTGTATAAGAGCTAAATAATAATTAAAAAAAATAAATAAATAAACATTCTGGGTAGTGAAGTAAGTTAACAGGAGAGATAACGTTAGCAAACAAGTTGTCAACAACATCGCTGAGCAACGGGCCATTCATTCATTCATTCATTCATTCATTCATTCATTCAATAAAAAAACAAATATACATATGTAAAAACTATTGCTATTTGGTAATGACAACAGCCAGGCTGTAAAAGTTTGACCTACTTTCCAAATGATGGTTAAAAGTATGGTGGTCGGTGTCCCCTGTCTCCATTTACCGGTGTTCTGCACGATACGAGCGCCGACTGGTTAAATCTTGGCAGGATTCTTGGTAGCAGACAGCAAGGTGATCGGCCATCACTACCAAGAATGAGCTCGACTTATGGGTGTCAGGGAGCGTCAACGAGCCACAAAACACAGGAAAACATCAAGAGTGAAACCCATGCTTGAATGAATGTTTGTCACCAGTGCTCATGTGACAGTGCTGAAAGTTGTCCCTAATCCATCTACGTCTTTTGAAGATTAAAGAGGAGTTCCACATCCTCAGGAATGAAGCTCCTCCCAAGTCTGGCAGTACGACAGCAGATACTTCTGAGTCTTTTGCCAGATGGCAGCAGGGTGAACAGCAAGGTGGCTGGGGTGGGTGTTGTCTCTCAGCATCCTTTGGGCAGCTATCTCAAGTCAACCACGTCACTGAAGCTCTGTCAATGGGAATAAGTGATGTTCTGGGCAGTTTCAATCACCTGCTGCAGATCCTTCCTGTCGTGGGCAGCGCACAAACTATGTCAACTCGTGATGGGGTTTAAGACAGAACTGGGAAAGCGGCAGCAGCACCCTCTGCCGGTGAAAAGCCAGAACTAAAAAGCTTACAGCACCAGGTATTCCCAGGCGGTCCTTGAGGGTGTGTGGGAGTTTGCCCAACCAGTCCACATGTGCTTTGTGGACTTGGAGAAGGCATTCGACCGTGTCCCTCGGGTAGTCCTGTGGGGGGTTCTCTGGGGTTTCGGACTCCCTGATACGGGCTGTCCGTTCCCTGTATGGCCAGTGCCAGAGCTTGGTCCGCATTGCCGGCAGTAAGTCGAACTCATTTCCGGTGAGGGTTGGACTCCGCCAGGGCTGCCCTTTGTCACTGATTCTG
>NW_024616042.1:0-1316 GCF_008729295.1 Plectropomus leopardus
GTGTGTGTGTGTGTGTGTGTGTGTGTGTGTGTGTGTGTGTGTGTGTGTGCGCGCGCGTGTGTGTGTGTGTGTGTGAGTCAGACCTGAGGAGCACAGCCAGCACAAACATCAGTCTGAGCCAGGTTTTTCATACACCGTCACCCTCACATTCTGCTCTGCCAGCTGTGTGTACACTGTGCAGCGTTTTGTTACATGAACCTCAACTGACGATCTGGAAACCTGGCTTTACTAAGCTGCTTTTAACATAAGTAACTAAGTACATTTACTCAAATACTATACAACTTTGAGGTACTTTTACTTCAATTTTAAGCAACTTTCCCCACTTCTACTCTGCCACATTTTAGAGTGACATATTGCAGGATTTTTGCTTGTAACTTGCAATAGCACTGTGATAGCAATGCTACTTCATAACTGGACTTTCACACCTTGGAAGAAGAAAAGTGAAGGTATTTTCTCTTTGGAACAGCCTACCTCCAGTATTTTGATCAATCATGCAATAACTGGCTTTATCTTTTTTTTTTCTTTTTTCTTTGATTACTGGGGGAGATATCTCCAAAAGCCACCTTTGGCTTCTAACCTGTCTTAACTAAATGTGTCTTTCATTTGCATGTACATGTGCAAATGAATAAATGACATGTCTCCTGCTCCAGGCCGGTCCAGACTACCAACTGTTCTGTGGACTACGGTTATCTATAAAGCAAATGCAATGAGGTAAGCCTAATGAGCTCATGAGATATGAAATCAGAAAGATGTGTGATACCGATGCTAAACAGGAAGTATTATACTACAACTGAGAAATATCTCAACACTTTTTAAGGTCAGAAGTTTGCCTCTTTCCTGCAGCTTCCTCGGGGAAGTCACTCCAAGTTCCTTAAAAGATGAAAGTGCACAAGAGCTGTGAAGTGAATTGTAGGTGTTGTGGGACGGGGGGTTTTGTGACCAAGGTGAGATAAGGTTCAGGAGTTTGTGTGCTTCTGGAGCCACTCAATACCTTCTCTCCGCTGCAAGACCACAATGCCTCACTGACCAGTCAATTTCCGCATGCCGCTGCAGCACCAAATACCCTCGAGTCCTCCTGCATTCCTGCAGCACTCTGCATTCCAGACGTTTTTCAACCTCTTTCCTCTTATCTTTCCGCTTTCATTTTATTCCCCTTCTCCCACCAATCTCTCCTCCACACATCTTCTCTGTGTTGCCTGCCTTTCACTCTGTCCTTCCCTGTGACTTTGTGTTTCTGCTGTATCCTTGCCTTCATCTCTTCCTGCAGACACACAAACACACACAGAGCCTCATTCTCACACAAATGGTTTGAACTC
>NW_024616043.1:0-4606 GCF_008729295.1 Plectropomus leopardus
ACACACACACACGCACATGCACACTCATCATCAGTCTGGTAGAAACATGTGTTCCTCACTGTCGGTGGGGTTGATGGTTCTCAGATTGCTGCGTGACATTTTGGACAGATGGAGGATCACTGTGGCTCACCTTCCTCCTCCTCTCTCCTCCTCCTCCTCTTAATTTAAACCATCTGTCCTTCACTGTGGCTGTCGGCTGGATCTTTGGCTCGCTCTGGTCTTAAAGGGATATTTCACTGTTTTTCAACCAGTTTGTATCAAAAGATAGCCCCAGATACCCCCCCCCCCCCCCCCCACACCCCCACACCCCCCCCCCCCCCCCCACACACCCCCACACACCCACACACACACACACCCAGACACAGACACACACACACACTCTCTCATGTAAACAAACCAGGTATGTTATCAGCTGTGTGCTCATGTAAACAAACTACATAGGTTATCAGCTGTGTGCTCATGTCAACAAACCACGTATGCTATCAGCTGTGCTCTCTTGTAAATAAACCATGTGGGTTATCAGCTGTGCACTCACGTAAACAAACCACGTATGTTATCAGCTGTGCTCTCATGTAAACAAACCAGGTATGTTATCACCTGTGTGCTCATGTAAACAAACCACATAAGTTATCAGCTGTGTGCTCATGTCAACAGACCACATAAGTTATCAGCTGTGTTCTAATGTAAAAAAAACACTTAGATTATGAGTTGTGTGCTCATGTAAAAAAACCACATATGCTATCAGCTGTGCTCTAATGTAAAAAAAACACCTAGGTTATGGGCTGTGTGCTCATGTAAACAAACCACATAGGTTATCAGCTGTGCGCTCAAGATCAGACAGGAGATATAAACACCCCTGCTATATTCCTCTGTTTGTAGTGCTACCATAAAGTGTTTCTGTTTTAAGAGATTCTGGGATTTGAACCAGCAACCTCCTGACCTCCTCCCCCCTCCCTCTGTATCTGACAGACGTCTGAGGCCAAATTTCAGCAGTGGAGGCCGACAGTGAGGCAGTGTGACGGAGCTGACGGTGTCGAATGTCCTGTCAGAACCACTCAGTCGGCTCTTTCATCACTGCTCACTCACTCCTCTTGCTTTCTCCTCAGCAGACGAGGAGGAGCAGGAGGAGGAGGAGGAGGAGGGAGATCCCCAACTTTGGGATTTAAAGGAAACCTGGTTGACAAAATTAAAACTTTATTTAATCTGTAATTTATTTCCTCAGCTGATCTCATCTCTCCATCTAGACGAGCTGGGAAATAATTGTGTTTACGTGGCGTTATTTATTTAGCAGTTAATGACACGCTGCAAGCTCGCCGCCGCCGCATGATTAAGCCTCTCTATCTTCCATCCTGTTATACATGTGATCTGATTCTCCTCCGCACCGCTGCACATTTACATCCCCTCTCACTCACACTCCACTGGCTAATAAGTTTCGGCTTAATTAAACTGGTTTGCATGTGGTGGAAATAATGAAATGAGCCCAGTGTGATGGCAGGTTGCGGAGGTGTGTGTAGAGCAGCGGGTTTATTTAGCCACGCCGCCTCTGGGCGACAACATACAGCCACGTGTGTGTAACCGAGCCAAAGCCTGCCACACGGCAAGAAGGAGGGAAACGCCGACAGGGCCACCTGAGGTCATTTAGACCTGGACCCCACGGACAGGGGGGCGGTAAACATGGATTTACCCTCCGTCTTTCTCAAAAAACAATTCCCGTCAACACACAGTTCTGAACAAATCTAAACAAAGAAGGAGTGCGCCCTGAGCGTGCTTTCTGTCTCTTTATATGACAGTTGTTGCCGACTGCGTCAGAAACTGACGCTGCCATGAGCGTGACAGGAACCTGGTTTTGTTAACGCGACATTTTGGACAAAAGATGGGATTTCATTAACCCTCAAATTACTGAAATAATGTATGTCATATATGGAAAAAATTATAAAATACAAACACGTCCATTTTGAAGAAACTCTCATTTATTGCAAAAAAGATTTTATGCTGGCATGAGGGGGTATTTCAGGTGACTGGAAAAGCCATATTTGGGAAAACTGCAATGCAACACTTGTTTGGCTTTTTATAGGTTACATGATGGACAACAAAGAGTCGCTGTTTTTGCACCGCACAGCTCTCACAAAGGTTATCTGGAAGTTTTGAATCCACAATTCCTCTGTGAAATCATGGACTACATTTCCCAGAATCCCTCATACGTGTCCGCTCCCACGTATAATGGGCTCGCCTTTCCATCATGGCTCCGTAACACGCTTACGTGGACTTGGATTGGATTTAATGACGGCTAGTGTGAATGCAGCCCGTCTTCTTTGTAGCTTCATGTTGTTCCCACTTTACAGCCTCAAAGACCACGAACACAACAGAGTCAGAAGAACGACTTCCCAACTGGGAAACTACGCAATCCAATATCACATAGCCACACACACACACACACACACACACACACACACACACACACACACACACACACACACACACGCACACACACACACACACGTCCCTCTGAAAGCTGGTTTGGATGACTGAAATATTTTCTGGGATTTGGGAGGATCCGCTTCAATCCGATCATGCAGGACTACCGTTAGCGCAGGTGTGACAGATTTAGCTCCTCAGACAGCTGCTCAGAGAGTCGGCGTGCTGCTGAAAACACACAATCACTTTTATTTGTGCTTTCAGGATGCAAACAGTCTCACTTGTTGTCCATGTTGTCTGTCTGTGGTCCTCACAGGGAGGTGGTGCCGGCTGAATGTGTCCTGATGGGGACTGATGGAGCAGCCTGACCCATCGATTGGACGCTGTGGCCCGACGGGACGCACAGACCCCCCCCCCCCCCCCCCCAAAAAAAAATCCTGTGACCTTGAGGACGACATTTCTCCCAGAAGAACCTCCTGATGAAGCTGAGCTGCTTCCTGTCAGTGAACGGACGACGGACTCGATCGGAGGATAAAAATGGCTCCATCATATCAACTCCAGCAGTGAATTATAGGTCGGATACTCTCGGCGTGTTTCCTCACTCGGTGAGTAAACCTCCATGATGTGAACCTGCATCTCCTTCAGATTATTTGAACCCTCTGAAACCTGGATTGATCAGTTGTTTTGTGCTACTTTTGTTTGGGTGGCTCAGACTTTTAGACAGATCCCGTCAAACATCTTTATCGAGTACTTTTCCCGCTTTAAATCAGCTGGTCTGCTTGTTTTGGAGAGGAGAGGAGCCTCTGTGGCGAATTCAGCTCCAGGTCAAAACCTCCTGAACAATGAACACTGAAGGAATTCTGACCAGGTGAAGATTCAGCTGGTCGTAATCTTCAGTCCTCGCCACTAGATGTCACTAAATCCTCCAAAATCTGACACACTGGACCTTTAACTGATATTTGGTTCAATAACTCAATCAGTCAACAATCTCACAGAACAGTCAAGTATCTTCAGACACAGCTCATGTAGGTGATGATGTCACGACGTAGGTGATGACATCACAACGTAGGTGATGAGGACATGACACGGGAGATGAAAGCACAACATAAGAGACGATGTGACGTAGGAGATAACTGCAGGATCTTCTTAATGTGTCCAATTCAGAGACGTGTGGAAACTTTGTCACACGTTGTTTGAGCTTTTGTTGGTTTTGATCAAATAAAAAAAGAAAAAGAATGAATCTTTATAAATAAAATCTCAACTTTACTTGTGCAGCAACATTTAAAATGTGGAACTTCAAATGAAAAAGACTCAGTCTCTTTAAGATTTTTGTAAAAGATGTCAGCGGATTCAGATAATCTTGTTCTTCTCAGAATAACTTGGTGATTTCACCGCGGACTTTAAACACATCCAGACAGCAGCGGGAATTTTCTGCTCGCAGATTAAAGTGATTTCGTTCAGTCTGCGCCTCATCTTCCCATCATGTCATTTCACCCACTTCCTCTCCTGCTCCTCTCTGTGATCAAAGAGCCGAGACACTTTTCATTCAGCTTTTATCGAGCGCTCAACAACAAAACGTGCAGACAATTTCTACTTATAGACACAAAAATTGGACACATTTTTGGGAACTTGAGAGGGATTTCCTGG
This sequence comes from Plectropomus leopardus, assembly GCF_008729295.1. Classification (NCBI taxonomy): domain Eukaryota; kingdom Metazoa; phylum Chordata; class Actinopteri; order Perciformes; family Serranidae; genus Plectropomus; species Plectropomus leopardus. The sequence continues at coordinate 4,063 of NW_024616043.1, forward strand.
ATGAAACACACACACATACACACACACACACACACACACACACACACACACACACGGGTGATCTGTGACGTAGGAGAAAACAAGTGCATTCTCTGAAGAATGATCTTTCTTCACTTTAAATCTGCCCGAGCACCAAGACAAAAAAGCCATATTGATCTCACAAATTGCTCTTTTATTGAAAAGAGGCTGGTTGATGAATCCAGCTGCTGCAGGCCACCGTCCACAGACAGGAAATGACCTGCAGACTGAAGCCTCTGCTGAGCTGGACTGTCAAACTCAAACAATGTGCATGGTGAGATCTGAGTGAATTATCTCTTTAAAGGTCCAGTGTGTGTAATTTAGGAGATTAAGTGACATCATGTTCAACAGGAAGCTACTGTAACATACAAAAAAGCCTTTTTCTTCTCTTTGTCAGTTTCTTTCATGAGCACCGGCCCACAGTCATGGCAGCTTCACACTCAAATAGTTAATATAACGAAGTCCATCGGAAAATAAAAAGGAATTGTGAAAGGAATTATTTAGTGGTCAGGGAGTGAAAGTAAAA
>NW_024616044.1:0-2622 GCF_008729295.1 Plectropomus leopardus
AGGCAGGTAGCCACAGGAAACCAGATTCAACCACCAGGACCAACAACAAATAAGCAGAAACACACTTAAGGTCCTTTAAATTTAGACAGTTAAAGCATGTAACATGGACCTTAATAGTACTCCAGCCACAAAAATGTAGCGATCATTAAGTAGGTGTACAACTTAGGCGCCCTGTTGCCTGATGTGATCCACGAAGGGCCCCCAAATCTTTACAAATTTCGAATTAGAGTTAGACAAAGAATATCTTATATCCTCCAGATGTAGGCAGGAAATCATATCATTGAGCCATCTTTTATAACAAGGAGGGGATGAAGACTTCCATTCCCTCAATATAAAAGTCTGCTTTATTTACAGGGGGTGGGTGAGTATATAAAAAACATATTCCACTGAAAGGAAAAAAGATACAGACATTTACAATTCTGGATGAGAAAATAGAGCTACTCATTTGAAATCTGGGCAAACTGGCAAAGTATTTCTTTCAAAAGCATGGGAAGAAAGCAATGAGCAACTTTAAATTAAAGGACACACACTGTGCCCCTAAAAGCAGTTAGAAATTATAAAGGAATAAGCAGAATATAGGTTAAAAAAAAGAAATACTGAAAATTAGCACACAAAAAAAGTGGAAAGCCAAAAAAGAAAACATAAATAAATACATAAGTAAATAAATAAATAAGAAAATTATTTTTTGCCATGCTACATATTGAGGAAACACTGAAAATAATAAAGGCCTGAGAGCACTGTCTATGACTGCACAGTTTGTGTGACAAATAAAAGACCTGACAAAACTGCTCAAAAGTAATAATAATTGTGTAAAATAATTTTGAATAATAATAACACAAATTATCAGTATTATTAAATAATTATGATAATTTTAAATATGGTTCTCTGCATGTCTTTGAAATGTGGGAGGAAGCCGGAGAACCTGGAAAAAACCCACGCTAACATGGGGAAAGCATGCAAACTCCGCACAGATAAAACTTAAATCTAAAAGCGTGGCTAAATTTCCCTACAGCATTTATTTTCTTTCCAGTCAACTCTCTTTATACATTTTAGTAACAACCACTTGGCTAACTTACCAGGAGAACCTAAAGGTAGCATCACTACAGACCAAACAATTGCCTGAAGGCCACATGATAATGATAATAATTAAACTGATTACATAAGAAAAATATGTTAGGGTGAATGAGAAGCACTTAAAAACAAAAGAATACTATATTAAATTGATCAACATTTCATTACGTTTCCAGGAACGTAAGCTGGTAGATATGAGGTGCATCGGCCTGGTCATTCATTACCTTTTGTACAGCGACCACAGTGCTACAGTTTTGTACTTTGTGGTTTGATCAAAGGATGTCTGCGAGGCCTGCTGTCATCAGCAGTTCCCTGATCTGTCGAGTGAGTGAGAGAGATGTGGGAAATAAGGCCCATTGTGTGTTCACCGGTCATTAACCACCCTCATGGGCAGCAACAATTAATGAGGGAGTTGATCTACATTCACAGTTTGGAACTAGAAGCACAAATAATTGACCATTTCCAGTGAATAACAGCCATAATAAGAAAAATAACCTTCAGCATGCAAGTTGCTTTGTTATGCTAAAATTAGCATGCTTATGTGGCCACAATGACAATGCTAACATGCTGATGTTTAGCAGGTGTAATGTTTACCGTTTACACCATATGAGTGTTTGCATTCTGATATTTATTTAGGTTGATGGGATTAGTTTTGCAGGTTTTTGCCACATAACATGGATACTCAACTCGCTTTGCTTGGGGGCTCCTTTTGCAAAGAGACAGCCAGGGGCCAGTCGCAGCAGCTGTATACATGTTCCTAAGATTTTTAGGTCATTTCCAAGCTTTTTCGGATGGTTTCTAAGATTTTAAGACGTTTTGGAGTTGCAGGACATTTCGGGGTGTTTCTAGGATTTAGGATGTTTCGAGGATTTTAGGTCATTACAAGTATTGTAGATCCTTTCTGGGATTTTAGGACATTAGGCACTTTGCTAGGACCTCTGTTGGGGAGTGCTACTTATCTCTAGTTTTAGCTTAATCATAACAGTTAGAGGTGGGGAAAATCGATTCACATAAGAATCTCGATTCTCGTTTTTAACGATTTAGAATTTATTAAAAAATCCTAAAACATCGATTTTTAACCCTCTAAATTTTTTTAATCATTCAGAAAAGACGGTTTGTCGGATCGCCTTACTTTTTTCGCTGCTCTCGGTGCCGTGCATCGATGTCAGAAGCCTCTCTATTCAGCTCCGGAAATCGACTGTTTTTACGGGACCTTGTTCAATAAATCCATAACGATAGATCCGATATTGGGTGTCTTCCGTCCACATTTATTCATATTTCATCCATTTTTCGATGATAACAGCACATTAGCGTCGATGCTAAACGCCATATTGGTTTCCCATGGTTCCTTTGGAGAGGTCAGAGGTTTGTTTTAGTCCTGTCCACCAATCGGAAGACGATCCAACGTTTGTATCCGCTTACGTATTCCATACGTCATCTGAAGCAAACTGCACTGTGATTGGCTTAATCCTGCTGTATCTATCGCTCTGTGTTATTGGTAGCGCATCTTGTATTAGAATAAACTCTGGTAGCCCCTATAATAATAATAAT
>NW_024616045.1:0-1319 GCF_008729295.1 Plectropomus leopardus
GCCGTTTTCAGGGCAGCTGGGTGTGTGTTTACCTGCAGTTTTGAGCTCTGGCTCCCTCTGCTGCTCACTAAAGGAGCTCACAGCTGACAGGACCTCCTCAGGACACACACACATGAAGCGGCTCCACACGTCGTGGGTGTAAAACTCCACAGTGTGGGCATTGGCGATGCTCAAAGTCACAGACAGAAACCGTTTCACTTCATCTATTCGACGTTGAATTTCTGCGAGGCTGTGTGAGGAGGAAAACATATTAAAAAGCTGTCAAAAAAGGCCCGAGATAAAGTGAAGCATGCAGGAAGTCGTCCACTGCTGATGTACAAGCAGACGTGAGCAGTCGAAAAATACAGTTCGATGATTTTTGCAGCGCATGCTATTTTAACTCATTTCTATTTTAACTCATTTCTTGAAAAATAATGAAGAATAATTAAAGTCAGTTGATTGGATTGTTGCCCTTTACAACCGTAACCTATGCAAGGAACGTTATGATTGGTTCAAATTAAAAGCCAGAAAACCATTTAAAACCCCTTAATATTTTGTACATTTTAAGAAGTTTTCATTTCCTGCTTTTTAACAACCAAAAGCAAAGATATAATATCAGCAATGGCTTACAGTTTGAATTGATCTAGATATCTTGCAGTTTTGAGGCAGATACCATAACCACTCAGCTGCTGCACGACTGAGTCCAATCCAAATCTATTTAAGAGCACATTTAAAAACAACACAGTGCCCGAAGTGCTGTACATCAATAAATAGATTTTTAAAAAAAACAGTAGTAACATAATAATAATAATAATAATAAGAATAATAATAATAATAAAAGGTCATCGCATAAATATCATGAGAGAGGACAAAAGGCAATAAAACCACAAGGTAAAACTACAAAAAAAAAATCAATAGAAATTGTCAACTCTCATACAAGGTCATGTTTCAGTACAATTTATGCCTTTATCACAAAGATCTGGTTCTGGAGAAATAAAAAATATATGTTTCTTGTATAAAAGTAACATTTATTACGTTTAATGTTACCTAGTTAGACTTTCTTCTCTAGTTAAGAGACAGTGTGTGTGTGTTATATAATTATGTGTGTATTTATTTTTTATTCNGCCGTTTTCAGGGCAGCTGGGTGTGTGTTTACCTGCAGTTTTGAGCTCTGGCTCCCTCTGCTGCTCACTAAAGGAGCTCACAGCTGACAGGACCTCCTCAGGACACACACACATGAAGCGGCTCCACACGTCGTGGGTGTAAAACTCCACAGTGTGGGCATTGGCGATGCTCAAAGTCACAGACAGAAACCGTTTCACTTCATCTATTCGACGTTG
>NW_024616046.1:0-2093 GCF_008729295.1 Plectropomus leopardus
AACACCATAATTGCTCAGGAGAACTGGAAGGAAATTTTTAAACAACAATGGAAAACAACAAATTCTCCGCTCTGGAGAGAATATGCATGGAAAAATGTCATTCGCTATTTCTATACTCCATCAAAAGAGAACTTTTTCCAATCAGACAGACTGTTGGAGATGTTGTGGAAGCGAAGAGGCGAATCACTATCAGATATTCTGGTGTTGCCCTGTTGTGACCCCATTTTGGTTACAGGTACATCAAACTCTAGAGACTGTGTTTTCAACAAAAATAACTTTCTGTTTCAGTTTGTTGTATTTGGTGGATCTACAGGATCTGGATTGGAGGAACAAAGATAAATATCTATTGAGAATATTACTGGTGGCTTGTAAGAAATCAATAACGAAGAAATGGCTGAAGAGGGAGGCACCTAGTGTAGATGAATGGATTGATACAGTGCACAGCATCTTTGTAATGGAAAGAATCACTTTTAATTTAAGAACACAAAAAGAGGCATTTATTGATAATTGGCAAAAATGGTGTGCATTTGTCTCTACCATAAGACCGGATTTCAGGTAATTTCAATCTGTACTATCAGAATACTTATAAGTACTCATTACTTTATTTTTATTTCTTTTTTCTTGATTTCTCAACTGGAGGTATTTACCAGTCCCCCTATGTACGCTTATACTTTTTCCTTGATACTTCTATACTCATCTATAGGTCTTCATGTTGGTTGTTTGACTGTTTGTCTGTTTACATGTAAAATTAAAAACCAATAAAAAGTAAATGACAAAAAAAAAAGAAAATATTACACATTGATTCGATTTTTTACTTTTACGAGTATTTTTTAACCATCAGTGCCAATCATAAAGATGAAATATTCTTCTTTTTTCAGAATTTTAATAACAAACACAACAGGCGAGTTAACCCTTTGAAAGCTGGAGCCGCATCACTTTTCTTGTGCTGCGTTCGGACGTCTTTCACACGCTGGTTTCATTTCTTTCAAAAACATGAGGAAAATGTCAAAGAGCAACTTAGGAGTTCATGTTTCACAAGTGGAAATAAATTAACAGATTACTGGAAAATTGGTTTTAAAAAAGCGGAAAAAGGGAAAAAAATAGATTCATAATTATCAGTATTTATTAAAGATTAATTTTGGGGTCTATTTTATCCTTTATTAGAGAGGACAGATCATCAGTGTGGAGGAGGGAGAGAGAGTGGGGACGACACGCAGCAGAGGGCCTCGGGCAGGAGTCGAACCCGAGTCTGCTGCGGCGAGGACGCCGCCGTCATCCGCTCAGCCACCGACGCTCCTGAGCTCACTGTCATATGTTTGAAATCATGTTACAAAAACCACAAATTAAATGACTTCAAGCACCTCTTTTCCAGGTCATTTCCCTCTCTGTTTTCTAAGATCACCTTTTCTTTCCTCCTTCTTTTTACTATTGATTTCTTTTTTATTGATTTATTTGTATTATTATTAATTTTTAAATTTCTAGGTCATTTCATTTTCTTCTTTAAATGTTCTTTTCTGTCCTCTCCGTCTTCCTTCTTCTATTTATTGACTTAGAATTTGCTTTGATTTTTTTTACTTCCATGTCATTTCCTTAGCTTTTTTTTTCTCCTTCTGCTATTTAAAAATAATTTACTTTTACATTACATAACATTTTTTTTTTTTTTTTTACTAATTTTTGGGTCATTTCTTCTTTTGTTGCTTCTGATGTTTTATCAGTTTAAGACAGTAAGGTCAGGGCTGAAAGGGTTAAAGCTGCGGAGAGGTGTGTTTCAGGAGGGGGCGGGGCCTTACTTGTACACCTGCTGGCCGCAGGCGGAGCTCGTGACGGGGATGACGGCCCTCAGCCTCTGGGCGGCGTGCTCCACAAACTGCCGCTTCAGAGCGCGCTCCCTGCTGGCGTCCGTCCAGGTGAGTTTCTCGTACAGGTAGAGGAGGCCGTACAGAGACACGGACAGAGCGATGAGACGCCAGCCCACCGAACGCCACACCTGCAGTGCACGCACGCACGCACGCACACACACACACACACACACACACACACACACACACACACACACACACACACACACACACACACACACACACACACACACA
>NW_024616047.1:0-4045 GCF_008729295.1 Plectropomus leopardus
ACAGACAGGACAGACAGCTCTGTCTTCATCCTTACAGAACAATTTAGGCTCTTCTTCATGTTTACTGCACACAAACATTAGTGTCTTCTCTCCTTTTTCTGTCTCAGATGATCCAGTTTTCAGTCTCTCAGCAAAAGAGTCAGCCAGTTCCTTCAGAGTAAAGTTCACACCAGGATCTTCTTTTGAGGATTTTCTTTTACAAATGGGACAGTTTTTGTTGTTAGTTTGTTCCCAGAATTGTTTCAGGCAGCTTGAACAGAAGTTGTGGTTGCAGCTCAGAGACACAGGATCTCTGAAAGTCTCTGAACACACATGGCAGCTCAGGAAACTTTCAAAAAGAGCAATTTTTTCAGCCATCTTCCCTGTTTTCCAAATTGTCCTTAACTTAGAAACTCACAGATTTTATTTCCCCTCAGTTTGCTTCTCCAAGTATGAAATGTTTGATAGAGATCTCCTGCAGTGTAATGGCGACGCGGCTCTGTCTGACAATGTCAGAATTTGATTTCAGTTCAAACCTCCTCCTGTTAGTTAATCATTCACAGTATTAAACAAAGTAATCTGACCAACAGAAACTAACCTTCTGTATCTGGAACACCTCCAAATTCATCTTATAACCCAATGGTTTCCCTCTGTGTGATTATCTGTGTAAGTCTTTAAAACTGTTGGAGTGGTGAAGATTTTTATCTCTCCAATAGGTTGCAGCTCATATTTCATGTGACACAATGAAAATATTTTGTTACAGTTTGGAAACACTGAAAATGAAAAGACCAATGATGCAAAACTCTTCTTAAATTAAACTTCTTCATGACATGATGCGCCTGTGTCTGTGTGTGACTTCAGCTGCACACACAGTGTATCTGAATGAAAAAACAGATTTTCAAATATATTTCTTGGCTCAGTATTTCTGTTTGTTGCTGATAACAGCAGCATCTTGTCTGCCAGGTTTTATCTTACTGCTGATCTTTGGATTCAGAGTTTTATTGGTACATGTACTCCTTTGTGTTTTAAGGTCTTTCGTTTTTCCAAAAAGGTTTGTAGCATATTCTATTTAGGGTCACACGACTCAACTGTTGTTCCATTTCTAAAGATAGAAAAGTATTAATTTGTGTTGACGTATTTTTGTCATTTTCTTTACTTTTATTGCAACGCCCCTCACAAGAAATGTAAATACTGACAATTAAATACTGCATCTGCTCTTACTGAAGTTATACAAGAATTACCAAAAGTGTGCAAGATTATGATAATATATAACCTAATTTCAGTGTATATTTCAGAGATAATCAGGTATATATGTTAACTGAAGAGGCATCCGTCAATATTAAAGTTGATTCACTTTCCAGAATCTTATATATGTATGTGTGAAAAGTACTTGCAGATATACTTTTAATAATTTAGTTAAGTAATAGGCAGGGAGTGGAAATAAACTTACCTCTGTTAAGGTGGACAGTCTGCAGGAAAATGTAGGCTTTTCTGCCCCCCTGTGGAGATAAAGAAAGACAAAATTACGCCCACAAACAAATATGCCCACATATATTTATCTGTAAATATAAACTGAACTCTATAAAAAAGATTTAAATGTGTAAAATGCATTATGAAGATATCAAGCATCACATCTGAAACATGATTGACAAGCGATCAGTCAGCTTGACAAAATAACAGATGTGCAATTTTTTCAGCTAATAACTAAGTTAAAATTTTATGTCTTGAAATCAGTCATTATTATTTTAAACTGAATGAACACCTGACAGTTTTTAATAGTAACAGAATTCAAAAACTGACTCACATTTTTAAGTAAATTAACTGCAGAAATGTCTGCAAAAATGCACTCAACATAATTTTCTGTCTAATAATAACAGTAATAATCCAAATATAAGGTAAAGTGTAATAAGTTAACAACTCTCAAGATCAATTAATGTTTTGCGTCTCCATCTCTGCACCCTACATACACTGTGCTGACTGACTCGACGGGTTTAATAAAATCTTCATTCTCCTTGTGTAAAATCAAGATTTTATGCATCAAACGTGATCAGATTATCAAACATACATTGTTTTAGATGAGACTATCCAACAGAAAATACACTTTTTAAGATCTTCCTTGACAACATTCAGATGCTGCTTTGATGGAAATGAAGCAGGGATAAAATTCCAGAAATATAATAAATATAACACTTTGAATAGAGCCATTTCACATGGTGAGCAGTGGTAGTTGATAAGGTGGCTGTGCGACTATCAAGGAGGAAGTGGTTAATATTCCAGTGGCTTTTCGGCTTACAGGTGGATATACTTTAAACAGCCAGAAAAAGGGCTGAGCACATGTGAGCAGTTTGTCCCGGAAAACTGCATTAATTAGGTTACTTAATGAATAAAATGTAACAGTGAAAACATTATAAAACAATGTTTCCTCTTCACCCTTCATACACTGTGTGATCATCATACAGTCCTGCTGACTCAGCAGGTTTAATCAAATCTGAATTCTCCTCATGATCAAATCATTTCACACACCATCACTACGTGTGTGTATACGACCCTCAGTCCTCCGTCTGTTCAAAGAGGTCGTCGATAACAGACCTGAGTATCAACACACTGTTACAACTTACAATCACAAAGCTCATCAACAGCTGCTCTGATTCTGCTGCTCTGATTTTATGAGTTTATAATGATGCAGTGAAGCTGTAAGAGGGTGAAGCTGAACCATTTTTTAAATGTGACTTCTGAACGCGCGCACACACTCACACACACACACACACACACACACACACACACACACACACACACACACACACAGTGCGATACACACCAGTGTGAGAATCAACTCCATCAATATTAAACACGCTGCACAACTCTTCTCCAAAATGCAATGCTTTATTTTTAACATTTTCATTGTAATCAGGGTGGTATGAGGATGCGTCTGGTTTCTTTATAAACAGTGGGTTAATTTGTAATTTGACTTTACAAAAGAAAATGTGAACTAAAGTTGATCTGGCACCAAAAAAATCAAATGGAACAATTAATTGGCAAAGATTAAATATGTAAAATTGTCTGTTTTATTTTTTAAATGAGTATCTGCTTGTATAATTATTTCTTTCTGATTTATTTTCATTTTTTAAATAAAAAAAGATAAATGATTTCTATTTTAACACATACATATGGATACCACCTCAGACAAAGTATTTAGAATAAAACCTGCTGGTGATTTAATTACACAGTATTTGAAGCAGCATCCGTCTGATGTACATTTTAAAAAGATACTCTAATATTATCTAAAAATAAAACTGATGGCTGATACAATGTTGTTTGAATCAATAAAGATGCTGCTAACGTGGCTAAAAAGCTGTAATCCAAAAGCTAGAATTGATTTAAACCTATATGAAAGGTGATGTAATGCTGAGTACATATATTTTCTTTTCTGGATTAATAGATTATTTGTTATTTCCATACAATCTTGACAGAGAGTGAAGTCAGCCTAAAATCTTCAACACAGACGTCACTGAACATCAGAGAGAAATCTCAGTTTGACAGATTTTGATTTCAGCAGTTTTAGCATCACCAGCTTTTCCAATAAAAAAATATGGGAAGAGTTTCTCAGTGAAAGTGTCTCTGTGAGTGCAGATTTCAGTCATGTCTTCAGGGTTGTAGAAGGACACCTCCCCCCTGTCATAGTCCAGCTGGACTCTGATCCTCTGGAGACTCTTCTTCACTGGGACAGTCTTACCAGCTCCATCAGTGTATTTTCCACTGAAGAGTGTTAAACACCAGATTCCATATTTTGGTGAGACAAGTATCTTTCCCTTCCTGTCAGCTGACTCTTTAGCCAAACCAACAAGCCAGTGAGGATGGTCTCCCACCTCCACGTCCCAGTTGTGTTTCCCTGAGCTGAAGCCCTCAGAGCCCAGAACATCTGCAAAGTTAGTGTGTCTCTCTGGATTATCAGGAAGCTGCTGGTCTGTGTCTCCACGTCTCACACTGGTCAGATCATCAGACAGATAGAGACAGCTGCATGCAGTGTTTGGGTCCAGAATGACAGGACTGAAGTGGACCTTGTCCC
>NW_024616048.1:0-1341 GCF_008729295.1 Plectropomus leopardus
GAAGATAACATCTACTGGAAAGAGGGGATTTAGCCGATTCAACATCAGCCGCTAAGCACTCAGGATCCTGTTCAGTAAATTTGAAATTGTAGCCCAGATAGATATTATACTTCCAGTGTCAGGAAGGGGTTACACTGGTATAAAAGGAATGATTAAAGATAAACAATCAAAATACGCTTCATGTTTACAGCTAAGGTATCACCATGATGCATTAAGAAAGAGATGTTGTTATCTTGATTTTAAAATGTCAAGAGATGTGTGTTTATGAGTGACGATTAGGTTACTTAACTTTGTGTGAATGATGAGTTCCTGGCTGATAATTCTAAAAATCTGCCGGTGCTGCACCCATCCATTTGTAAATTGAAAGTGGACCTTGAGAGAGATTGTATATAAAGATGAACAACATGACAGCTCCCCCAAAGTGTAGCTTTTCAATGTTTATTGCCCCGTGGTGTCTGTCTGTAGTATAGGTCCTAAGGCCTGCCCCTCCATGTTAGTGAATCGACATAGGCCAAACTAAAAACTCAAAGTACATGCCAAATACATTTCTCAAAAGATGGTTTCTGTCACTGAAGGTAGTTTTCACCACCCTGATGTTTGTTCAATTATTTATTTTCATTTGAAGTTTGGTTTAAGTGAGTTATTAAATTATACATGTAGCGCCCTCTAGACGTACGATACGATACGATATACTTTATTGTCCCCATGGGGAAATTTGTTTTGGACTCGTATGCTGCGCACAACATGCCTCCACGGTGTGATAAAACAAACATAATGAATTGCAACTTCGCTTCCGTGCGAGGACATGTTTGACATGTTGAAAGTAATCTCCAAATAAACAGTGCCAGAAGCAGTCCTTGTGCAAAAGTCGCTATTGCGTTTTAAGCCCACTTCCAATTCTGCCGTCACACCGTTCGGATCCGTAAAGGTACAACAGTAAAAACCATTAAAACATTAAAAAACATTAAAGACAAGGAGCAGCAAGGAGCAGCAGCACGAGTCCGGGTCACCAGCAGAGCAGCGCCACCATTACGACGTCCGGTCTATTTTAATGAGGTACGCTCCCCAAGTTCTTTATGTTTTAGAAATCTCTTTCTTTAAGATTAACTAATATTGAACGATAAGTATACTGTAACACACGATGAAGTGAACTAATACTTATTCTGTGATGGAAGACACTTTTATTTACCCACTGAGTGTTTTTAAACTGTTTTAAGGGTTTTTTTTAGAACTGTACATAAATGAAAAGAATTAAATTATTTTTCTTACCTGTAAGTACCCTTTATGTTTTTAATCTCTCTCTAAGGCACTTGCAAATTCAAATAAAAGTACTCTCTAAAA
>NW_024616049.1:0-1110 GCF_008729295.1 Plectropomus leopardus
CCCCAGGAGATAATAGAGTTAAATATGTTGAAGTTGAAAATAGTAGAGTTAAAAACATAAAACATAAAGTGACAGTTTAGTATAGAATGAATAGCATATTAACAAATGTCTTAAACACACTATAGCATCAAAAACAGTGTTGAAAAAGTGAAAAAACAGCAAGTCAGAAAAAGTCTTAGTGTAATAGATCAAACAAAAATAGAGTATAGTACATCCAGAAGTATGATAAAAAGGTTATAGTATAATGTGTCATCCATAATATCACCAAAAAGTAATGAGATCCTATGTGGTAGAAAATATCACTAAAAAAGCATGGTTTAGTATGACCAAAAAGAATTAGTATAGTATGTCTTCCAAATTATGGTGAAAGGGATCGTATAATACCATCCATCCATCCATCCATCCATCCATCCATCCATCCATCCATCCTCCGCTTATCCGGAGTCGGGTTGCAGAGGCAGCAGCCTGAGCAGGGAAGCCCAGACTTCCCTCTCGCCGGCCACTTCGTCCAGCTCTTCTCGGGGGATCCCGAGGCGTTCCCAGGCCAGCTAAGATGCCCAGCCACCCTACGGAGGAAGCTCATTTCGGCTGCTTGTACCCACAATCTTGTTCTTTCGGTCACTACCCAAAGCTCATGACCATAGGTGAGGGTAGGAACGAAGATCGACTGGTAAATCGAGAGCTTTGCCTTTCGGCTCAGCTCCCTCTTCACCACAACAGATCGGTGCAGAGTCCACATCACTGCAGACGCCGCACCGATCCGCCTGGCGATCTCCCGCTCCATCCTTCCCTCACTCGTGAACAAGACCCCGACGTACTTAAACTCGTACACTTGGAGCAGGATCTCCTCCACGATCTGGAGGGGGCACTCCACCCTTTTCCGGCTGAGAACCATGGCTTCAGATTTGGAGGTGCTGATTCTCATCCCGGCGGCTTCAAACTCGGCTGAGAACTGATCCAGTAAGAGCTGAAGTTCGCAGCTTGATGAAGCCAACAGGACCACATCATCTGCAAAGAGCAGAGACCCAGTCCTGAGGTCACCAAACCGGACCCCCTCAACACCCTGGCTGCGCTTAGAAATTCTGTCCATAAAAGTTATGAACAGAATCG
>NW_024616050.1:0-1961 GCF_008729295.1 Plectropomus leopardus
CCGCATTCCCCCCTCCTTTTGTATATAACCTGTTTTGGAGAGCTATGTGAAGTGTGTGTGATTGGTTCGCAAATTGCAGACTGATGCCGTCCATCTGTGCGGTGCTGTCAAGGAGGAGGATCCCATTGGTGTGCAGCTGCAACTTGTCAATCACCCTACCGGAGCGGAGCACCACCACGAAACTCCATGAGGAGCCTTGCTTCGACATCAGTCTTCGCTTCTCTCCAGGGAGACAGCGTCGTTGGGAGCCTGTAGGCTTTTGTTAATCCTGAGGGAGTGGTTTGTTAGATATTGTGACCTGCTTGTTTGTTAAATATTGTGATCTTGGGCCTGACACTGCAATTAGAGCTTGTTTTGTTGCTGTTAGTTCTTTAGTTTTGTTGGGTTCTGTTTAATTGTTTTTGGTCAGTAAGTGTAGGAGTTAGCTTTCTTTTCACTTATTAATTGGATGTATTTAGTAAATAAACAGCACTCCGGATCAGAGTCGCCTTTTGGTATGTTTATTTGTTTGTTTAACAGCACTCAAATGGCCCTTTGTTCAACACATTATTACTTTTGCAATAAATAAATTTCATTTTACCATTCACAACTGGTTTCTTTTTTGCTTCCCTTTTCCCCCTCTCAAACCGGACAGTAATATACACTATAACGCATTTCTACAAGCTATATGTCGTTTTTAGGCATTTTTGGGACGGGTCAAAATTTGACATTTTTGCCATAGTATAGTATGCGATTTTTGGCCATTTTTTCAATGTGCTAAATTTTGACGTTTTTGGACGTTTTTGGCTTTTCTTCCCCCATTTTGTATACTATAACGCATCACTACAAGGTATAATATGTCGTTTTTAGGCATTTCTGGGACACGTCAAAATTTGACATTTTTCGCCATTCTATAATACGTGATTTCTGCAAGTTTTTCAACATGCTAAGTTATGACGTTTTTGGCCTTTGTTTCCACTTTGTAAGTTGTTACGGCCCCTGCCGCATTCCCCCCTCCTTTTGTATATAACCTGTTTTGGAGAGCTATGTGAAGTGTGTGTGATTGGTTCGCAAATTGCAGACTGATGCCGTCCATCTGTGCGGTGCTGTCAAGGAGGAGGATCCCATTGGTGTGCAGCTGCAACTTGTCAATCACCCTACCGGAGCGGAGCACCACCACGAAACTCCATGAGGAGCCTTGCTTCGACATCAGTCTTCGCTTCTCTCCAGGGAGACAGCGTCGTTGGGAGCCTGTAGGCTTTTGTTAATCCTGAGGGAGTGGTTTGTTAGATATTGTGACCTGCTTGTTTGTTAAATATTGTGATCTTGGGCCTGACACTGCAATTAGAGCTTGTTTTGTTGCTGTTAGTTCTTTAGTTTTGTTGGGTTCTGTTTAATTGTTTTTGGTCAGTAAGTGTAGGAGTTAGCTTTCTTTTCACTTATTAATTGGATGTATTTAGTAAATAAACAGCACTCCGGATCAGAGTCGCCTTTTGGTATGTTTATTTGTTTGTTTAACAGCACTCAAATGGCCCTTTGTTCAACACATTATTACTTTTGCAATAAATAAATTTCATTTTACCATTCACAACTGGTTTCTTTTTTGCTTCCCTTTTCCCCCTCTCAAACCGGACAGTAATATACACTATAACGCATTTCTACAAGCTATATGTCGTTTTTAGGCATTTTTGGGACGGGTCAAAATTTGACATTTTTGCCATAGTATAGTATGCGATTTTTGGCCATTTTTTCAATGTGCTAAATTTTGACGTTTTTGGACGTTTTTGGCTTTTCTTCCCCCATTTTGTATACTATAACGCATCACTACAAGGTATAATATGTCGTTTTTAGGCATTTCTGGGACACGTCAAAATTTGACATTTTTCGCCATTCTATAATACGTGATTTCTGCAAGTTTTTCAACATGCTAAGTTATGACGTTTTTGGCCTTTGTTTCCACTTTGTAAGTTGTTACGGCCCCT
>NW_024616051.1:0-2043 GCF_008729295.1 Plectropomus leopardus
ACACACACACACACACACACACACACACACACACACACACACACTGGGTCCCAGGCCTCCTGTTGTGTAGCATACGATGATTACAAAGACCATCTTGCGTGTGTGTGTGTGTGCACGTGTGTTCGTGTTTGTGCAGTGGCTGCTGGTTAACACACTAATGAGTCAAACAGCTGATGGTGTGTGTATGTGTGTATATGATGTGTGTGTTTGCGTTAACGTAGCGGAGATGCTAATGAGCAGCGCAGCTTCAGAAGCTGAGCACTCAGTCTGCTGCAGTTTGACTCTCAGCGTTTGATGACTTCATTTCTGAATTTCTGACTTGAAAGATGCTCGTCGGTCGACGTCTCTCCCGAGTTTTCGTCAACATGAGCTCCAGATACTTCTGGTCATTTAACCCTTTGAAAACTGGAACAATGTCGCTTTTCTTGTGTTGCTTTCACAAATATTTAAATCTTTGAACCGTGAACACATTGGTGTGATTTGTAATAAATGTTCCACAAACTGGAAGAAATTAGAAAATGCTTAAAAAAAAATAATTAAAAAAAGCTGGGAAAAAAAGTCAGGGGGTAAAAAAAAGCTAGGCAAAAACTGTAGTCATAATTATCATAATTATATATAAAATGGTTACTGAACTATCATAAGTTCTCATATTTTTTATTTTATTTTTTAAAACTCATTTTTAAGCAATTTGCTTGTCCTTTTTACTAATTTCTTGCAAATTCTTGTTTTTTTTTCTTTCATTGTTTATTGCCTTCTTCTGATACTTTGTGAAAACAGAGGTTTCAAAGGGTTAAACAGACAATAATCTGGCCTGTCCTGCTAACCTGTGGTGACGGCGTGCTGTTTGAGCCACCTGAGCAGTCGTGAGGTCGTGACACTGTCGTGCGGCTTCAGAGCGCGCCGAGGTCAGCAACTCACTTTCATTTGGAAGCAGAAATCCCAGCTCGTTCTCTCTGCAAAGTCATCAAATAAAGCCGCTTTTGCAGTGATTTTGGCGTAAGATCACGACTCCAAAAGCCACATTTCGCATCTCTATGATACGCCGATGGATGGCGTCACCTGAGAGCGGCCAAACAGAACTGGTCGTGATGTTATTGTACGCCGCCGGGTGGCTGGACGGCACCTGCTGTGGCAGCATGAAATGTGGACGGGTGGCGTCAGTTGAGAACGCGGCCTGATGAAACCTTTCGCGTCCATATGATACGCCGCTGGACAGCGTCAGGTTGCCGCAAACGACATAATATAAGGAGCATGAAGGTCCCTAAAGGGCGGTGGGAGCGGCTAGCCTGCCCTCACTCCAAATTGGTTAAAAACGCTCTGTCAGTGGTTTTGGCGAACCAGCGTGATGACAGAAGCCACCTTCTGCGTCCACCTGGAACGCAGCTTTTTTTTGCCTCCGTCCCCTAATCCGAACCATCCGTGGCAGGATGTGAGTTTATTGACGTCCCGGCGTTGGTTGCCGTGTGCTTTTGTTGCCAAAATATAACCATGTGCAGCGTCATCCCACCACGTGTATTTACATTTGTGTAGTGGCGTCCCGGAAAGGCAACAGCAGATGCAAAGCGGCGATATGTGACGAGTTGTGATGAGAACGTGTCGGCTGAGGACCGAGGACCGGGTGGCCGGTAGAAACAGCCTCAGTGCCATGTCCTCCCACAGCAACTCCCACATGTCCCTCCGGGGGACGAGCCCACAAAACTCATGAAGGCTGGATGGACAAACGCCGTGGACCCTTCAGTATCCTACGAGAGTAAAGTGCTGGTCCACAGGTCTCTCAACAAATCTCTGATTTTCACTTCAGCTACGACGGAGAGACTCAAAACACAGCCAGTTATCTCTAAAAAACACAGAAGGAGGAAGACTCAGATCCTGTCATGGATTCTGTTTTTGATTTTTCTTTATTAAAGACGAAACCAAAAATCATTTACGAGAACGAGAACCAGACGGAACACAAGCCACAGTCACAGCTGACTGAGGTTTCACGCTTGGAAATATACACGTGTGTGTGTGTGTGTGTGTGTGTGTGTGTGTGTGTGTGTGTGT
>NW_024616052.1:0-1716 GCF_008729295.1 Plectropomus leopardus
GATATTTGTATTTGAAAGGAGACATCCTGAAATAAAGGTATATGTTTTCATGCTGTTTCTGTATCATTTTTCCTTACCTCCAGGACAAAATAAGAGTGGCTCATCTTACCCCACTCTCCCCTATGACAAAAATGTCATAAAACGAAAATGTCCCTACAACAGCCAAAAACAACTTTAAACAGCAGTAAATAACATTCTTAGACACACCATAGCAAAGAATTTTGCAAAAACAGCCAAAAACACCATCATTTTGCATGTTGAAAAAATGACCCAGAAAGTAAGGCTATAGTATGGCAAAAATGCCAATAAATGACATGTCCCAAAAAACTACTGAAAACAGCTTAAATCTCCGTTAAATAACGTGCTGACACATGCCATAGCGCAGAAACTTACAAAAATGGCCAAAAACACCATAATATGGCATGTCGAAAAAATGACCCAAAAAGCAAGGCTATAATATGGCAAAAATGTCAAAAATGACATGTCCCAAAAACAGCTGAAATCAGCTTTTAACAACAATAAATACCTTTCCGAGATACACCATAGCATAGAAACTTGCAAAAACGGCCAATAACACCATAGAATGGCATGTTCAAAGAATGGCCCAAAAAGCAAGGCTATAGTATGGCAAAAATTGCAAAAAATAACATATCCCAAAAACTGCTAAAAACAGTTTAAATCCAAATGAAATGACGTGCCTAGACACGCCACAGCATAGAATGTTGCAAAAACGACCCAAAACACCATAATATGGCATGGTGAAAAAATGACCCAACAAGCAAGGCTATAGTATGGCAAAAATGACAAAAAATGGCATGTCCCAAAAACAGCTGAAACCAGCTTTAAACAGCATTTAGTAGACTGCCAAGACACACCATAGCATTGAATGTTGCAAAAATGGCCAAAAACACCATAAAATGATATGTCGAAAAAATGACCCAAAAAGCAAGGCTATAGTATGGCAAAAATGTCAAAAAATGACATTTCCAAAAAACTGCTGAAAACAGCTTTAATCCAAATGAATTAACGTGCCTAGATACGCCATAGCATAGAATTTTGCAAAAACAGCCCAAAACACCATAATATTGCATGTTGAACAAATGACCCAAAAAGCAAGGCTATAGTATGGCAAAAATGTCAAAAAAATGACGAGTCCCAAAAACAGTTGAAAACAGATTTTAAGAACATTAAATACATTTCCGAGACACGCCATAGCATAGAAACGTGCAAAAACGGCCAAAAAAACCATAAAATTATATGTCGAAAAAATGACCCAGAAAGCAAGGCTATAGTATGGCGAAACTGTCAAAAAATGGCATGTCCCAAAAACATCTGAAACCAGCTTTAAACAGCATTAAGTAGCATGCTGAGAGACACCATAGCATTGAATGTTGCAAAAACGGCCAAAAACACCATATAATGGCATATTGAAAGAATGACCCAAAAAGCAAGGCTACAGTATGGCAAAAATGGCAAAAAAATAACATATCGCAAAAACTGCTAAAAACAGCTTAAATCTAAATGAAATAACGTGCCTAGACACGCCACAGCATAGAATGTTGCAAAAATGGCCAAAAATACCATAATATGACACGGTGAAAAAATGACCCAAAAAGTAAGGCTATAGTATGGCAAAAATGTCAAAAAAATGTCATGTTCCAAAAACTACTGAAAACAGCTTTAAACAGCATTAAGTAGCATGCTGAGAGACACCAT
>NW_024616054.1:0-1015 GCF_008729295.1 Plectropomus leopardus
AGATGAGAGGGTATCCACTATTCTGGAAAGAGGAAAGACACTTTTTTCCCTGGTGGCACATCAGTTAAAGGGAAATTAGAGGACTCAATCAGCAATCTCCTGTTCTCCTGACATTGTGTGGTGAGTCTCTCCTATCCTTTCAAAGGCACCTCAGAAGGACTGAAAATCCCACAACCTGTGGATCTCTTGTTGACCAAATGGAGCTAAAATAGAAGAAAGGAAGCAGGACAAAGGACAGTTCATGATTAATGCTGCCAGACTAAAATAATTGTAAACAAAAATGTTGGGCACTTGAGATTGCAATAAATATGTTTGATCTTGAGAAAGCACTTTGTAAAAAATAAAAATGGTATCAGCAAATTTTGACCTGTAGTAGGCAGAAGCCTACCATTGCAAACTAAAGCAAACAGAATGAGAAAAGGTGTTATTATTGAGCATTTTTGACAATTGATTTTATCCAATTTCCCCAAAATGCAAGATATTAACACATTTTGACCTGTTGCCAACTACTACAGCAACCAGAATGAAAAAAAAAAACATCTTTTATTTAATTTATGCTTATTTGTCATACATTTGTCACCCTGGGGTGTATAACTTGTAGACGATCCCCAACATAGACTGTACTAGGGAAATCAAGCGTCGTTATAACCGTAATGGGAGGCCCGGTTTACAGTGAAATGGTTCGGAATGAAGCCGCATCATCTAGATAAACATTGAGCTCCACCAGAACTGTTTAAAAATCGGATTTCAGAAGCTAAAACTTTATTTTGGAAATTAATCAGAACACACAATTAAAGAAATCACCAGCGCGCTCGCTCTCGACATAATTTAAAAAGCAATAGGAGACGATTGAAGCCCACAGTACTCAGTTTCCACCGCTTCACCGTTTTGAGGGTGGACCGACAGCCCTGCACAACTTAGCCAGTTAGATAGTTCGTCTGCATGTACCAAAAAGCACTGGAGCAACAGTTTTCTCGAGATAACGAGATAATATCTCAGGAAAACAAACTCCGTT
>NW_024616055.1:0-2276 GCF_008729295.1 Plectropomus leopardus
CACACACACACACACACACACACACACACACACACACACACACACACACACACACTTTCTTTCTTTTCAGAGAGGCAGTGTATCATATTTTTACTCTTCATTGAAGAACTTTGGAAGTGAAAGAAAGCAGTGTTCGCTCATCAAGAGCCCCATTCAGTAATTCTGTCACTTGTCATATCACAATACAAAGCTGAAAATGACACCGCGAGTCACACACTTCACCACTACAACTACAATTTATAAGGGGAAAGACTCTGTCCTGCCAACAGGCAATGAATCACATGTATTCCTGAAATAAAATAACAGTTAAAAAGTAAATAGCACTGCTGAGAGGAAACTTGGTGCATTACTAGGTAGTGAAATCACTAAGTACTTCATTACATGTAATAATAATGCAGCTTTGTTAAGCTCCAACTCAGGCTATATAAATAGGTTAAAGAAGGGTTCCCAGGAGCTTTGCAAAAGAGGGTTTTGTTGTATTTTTTAAAAAAAAGAAACCGACAAAAGCATTTAGTCAAGGCTATTCTCATGCACCAGAATTTGTACACTTCTATGTAATACTGAGCCAGTAATTTATGTACAACCCACATATTTTGGAAGGCTGCATTTACATGAACAATGTGCTGATGAAGAAAGAAAAAGTGGTCCTGAGCGGTCCAGTTAGGAGGCAGGTTGGGGTGGTGTATGGGTCACAAAACAAAGGTCTTTCCTCTGGTAATTTTCCCCAGGAGACCGGTGTTCAGAATCATGTGAACTTTTGAGTATTTTTAAGGTACACTGAACTAAAAGACTTGATGCAGTTCTGGATATAATGACTAAAACTGGGACTTAAATGTTGAGATGTTAAGACAAAAAGTTGCCCATGAAATGTCTCCTCAACATGACACTTAAGCTACAATGCAGAAACTATGCACAATATTGGTCTCATCAGTTTGCTTCAGTCTAATTCTGTCCTCCAGAGAGGCTGAATCCAGGCTGATCCTGCCCAGCTGTGGTGCGTTACGTCTGGACATGTCAGGGCATGAACACCCCCCCGAACATCCACGGAACTGGTGATTTATCTGTGTGTTACTTTTGCATGCTTTAATAGCTGACAAGAAATACACATACACACACGCAGACACATGCACACAGTGTATGTGTGAGAGAGTGTTCCGTCGCTGTGTGTTTGTCTCAGAGTATGTGTGTGAATTTGCAGGAATGACTGCATGTATGTGTATGTATGCCTGCACGGATGCTTGAAATCAGGTGGGCTTGCACATCTAGGGTCCCCTTTGAAGGTGTGTTCATGTACACACACATGCAGTGTACATACACACACACTCACACACACACTGACCAGCTGTTTCTCCCTTCCACTGCTCTTTGATGTCTCTACTTTTTCCATCCTACCCACAGTAACCTACTTGCATCTCTCTCGCTCTCTCTCTCACACACACACACACACACTCAAGCGTGCGCGTGCGTGCACACACACACACACACACACATTGTTATTAGTCTGTTACTCTTATTGTAGCTCATTATATTGATTTTTAACAATATTTATAACTTTTAAAAACAAATAGTGATAGACCCTTCTTTTACCTTTTACCTGTGCTCAGATAGGGAATTACAGAGAATATGCGGTCAAGAATTTACCGCAACACGTGAAAATCCAAAACAAATACATTTGTTAGGAAGATGCCACAACATGATAAACATAGGTGGGTTACATCACAGTGGGCCCCTGGGCACAGATATGCAAGAGGCCCCACCACCTCTCCTACACAGGTGCAAGGCACAAACTTTGTGGTGGTTTTGCATCTCTTTATCATTAAACATCTTATTTTCTTCTTTTTTTGCTCTTTGTGGTTGTTTTGTGTCATTTTGCAGTTGTTTGGGTGTCTCTGAGGTAATTTTGTGTCTTTTTTGTTCATTTTTTGTTGCTTTGTGGTTGTTTTGCCCTTTTTCTAGTTATTTTGTGTCTCTCCATAGTTCTTAGTGTTTTTGTGTTTCTTTAAGTCTCTTCCTGGTAGGTGCATGTTAATTTTGCATATCACATTTTGCAAGTGAAAGCCAGGTGACCCCCTGACACTTTGGGGCACTGAGCCTTTGCCTGATAGACCTATTCAGTAATTCATAATGATGTGACGTATGTCAGCCTTATATACATTTCAAAATGCCTAAAATAAAGCCAAATGCATATTGTTTACTGGGATCTTCCTGGGATGCATGTTCAAATAAAATACATAAAATCAAAAGATGTTCTGTTTTATTGAGACTAGATGTCATAC
>NW_024616056.1:0-421 GCF_008729295.1 Plectropomus leopardus
GGCAAACTGCAGGTGAGGCAGGAGGGCGGCCGGGGCCTCCTTCTCTCTCTCCCCCGCTGCCGCCGCCTCCCTGTCACGGCGCTCACCGTACAGCGGTGCCTCCAGGCCGAGGTAGGAGGCGCTGAGCTGCCGCAGGTCCAGCTCGAAGGGGCTGCCGCTGGGCTGCACCGCCGCCTCGCTGCCTGCACCTCCTGCTCCTGCTCCTGATCCTCCTCCTCCTCCCCTCTTTGCCTTGCGGGGGTGGGAGGAGGAGGCGGGAAGGCTATCGGGGAGGAGAGACTGGATCTTAGGGAGCCAACGTTTACGGACTCGCCTGGCGTTGGTGCACATGTCGGCGGCAATGACATTCATCTCGCTCTCCTTAAAGTTAGGAGCAAAGTTCTGACAGTACACTGAGGAGGAGGAGCAGCAGGAGGAGGAG
>NW_024616056.1:488-1274 GCF_008729295.1 Plectropomus leopardus
AGGGAACAGACAGACAGGTGAGGGACAGAGGGACAGGTGAGGGACAGGTGGGGGACAGACAGACAGGTGGGGGACAGGTAGCTATTGTGTTATTTACATACAGGTAGGCAGATGCGATAGAAAGCTTATTGGCTGTCTTCCAGAGGCTCCGCCCCCCTCTCCTCGGGGTCAGCCACACCCCTCTGAGGGGGGGCGGGCTCAGCGGGCTGGGGAGAGGGGTGTGAGGAGGAGGAGGACGAGGACGAAGTGGAGGAGGACAGAGACAGGGGGAGGTCCGGGGGTTGCTCAGTCTGTAGCCTCCCTCCCCCGTCGGCCTCGCCTCCCAGCAGCGCCTCCTCCGCCGGAGCTCCTCCCCCACGAGACCCGGCAAACTGCAGGTGAGGCAGGAGGGCGGCCGGGGCCTCCTTCTCTCTCTCCCCCGCTGCCGCCGCCTCCCTGTCACGGCGCTCACCGTACAGCGGTGCCTCCAGGCCGAGGTAGGAGGCGCTGAGCTGCCGCAGGTCCAGCTCGAAGGGGCTGCCGCTGGGCTGCACCGCCGCCTCGCTGCCTGCACCTCCTGCTCCTGCTCCTGATCCTCCTCCTCCTCCCCTCTTTGCCTTGCGGGGGTGGGAGGAGGAGGCGGGAAGGCTATCGGGGAGGAGAGACTGGATCTTAGGGAGCCAACGTTTACGGACTCGCCTGGCGTTGGTGCACATGTCGGCGGCAATGACATTCATCTCGCTCTCCTTAAAGTTAGGAGCAAAGTTCTGACAGTACACTGAGGAGGAGGAGCAGCAGGAGGAGGAG
>NW_024616057.1:0-1056 GCF_008729295.1 Plectropomus leopardus
GACTATTTTCTGCAGACTTTTCTCCCCCTTTGGTCTCCGGGTCTGACACACTCCTGAAAGTATTTTGGCTGTTGGCCGGTTGGCATGGCAACCAGCCGGAGAAGTCAAAGAGTTTAAAGTGTGTGTGTGCGTGTGTGTGTGTGTGTTGGAAACAGGAGAAACCAAACTGACAGTAAGAAGGTTGTGAAACACTGAAAGTCTCTAACGCAGAATAAACAGCAGATGTGTTTGTGGTGTTTAAATAAACAATCTGTTAACCCTTTGAAGCTTCGATGGACATCAGTTTACTGATGCTGCNCTTTTTCTGTGTTTTTCAAACAAACTGAACACATAAAACTCATCACTTCCAGTGTGTAAAAGTGCTCTTCTGTTCTCTGCTGTTTATGATATTAAATGTTTCTGTTTTGATTGAACATTTGCTGAAGTTATTTAAACTCATTTTTGAATTGAAGTTTGTTATTCCAAATTCTGAATATTGACAGAAATATTTTTATTTATTGTAAATGGGCCCAAATATCGGCTTTCGGTCCCTAAAAGTACTAATAATCGATATTGGCCCCGAAAAACCAGTATCAGTCGACTCAAAATCTTTTTCTTTTTCTCGTCTCAGGTCGTCCAGAGAGGCGTAAACCGGAGCATCGCCACAGGTAAGACTTTTTATTTCCTCTTTGTCTCACCTCGCCGAGATTCATAACTGTTTCCAGGAGCAGCGTTAAAAGTGACCCACATGTACACAGAGAGAGAGTTTTGGCTGTCAGGTGTCGCTTTTCCGAAAAATAAATCAGTGATTCTGACTCGGCTTAAAAACAAAAAAAAATTCAGTCTTTGGGACTATTTTCTGCAGACTTTTCTCCCCCTTTGGTCTCCGGGTCTGACACACTCCTGAAAGTATTTTGGCTGTTGGCCGGTTGGCATGGCAACCAGCCGGAGAAGTCAAAGAGTTTAAAGTGTGTGTGTGCGTGTGTGTGTGTGTGTTGGAAACAGGAGAAACCAAACTGACAGTAAGAAGGTTGTGAAACACTGAAAGTCTCTAACGCAGAATAAACAGCAGATGTG
>NW_024616058.1:0-3129 GCF_008729295.1 Plectropomus leopardus
GAATTTGGCAGTACTTCCAACCAGCCTCACAACTACAGATGTAATCACAACAGCTCAGAACCTTCACATATGGCTTCTTTACTTGCAAGATAGCCCAAACCAATTTTGCAGGTGAAGAAGCCAGATATAGAGGTCCTGGACTGACTTACTAGAGTGGTTGCATGTACTGCCAAATTCTCAGAAACATCACTGGAGATGGTATTGAAATTAATGGTTGTTTCAAGGGCATCAACTCTGGTGGACATTCCTGCAGTCAGCCTGCCAACTTGCCAGCTGTGACAAAATTGCAAATTTTGGAGTGGCCTTTTGTTGTGACCATCCCAAGGCACAACTTTGTAGGAATAATGCGTTTCATTGGCATCTTGTAATGCCATACCTGTCAGGTGGATGGATTATCGCTAACACAGATTTTTAACCAATTTGCAGACAATATTTGAGAGAAATAAGCCTTTTGGGTGCAGAGAAAAAGTCTTCGATCTTATATTTTAACTCATGGAATATGAGAGCAAAAAAAAAAAAAAAAAAAATACTGCATTTATATTCTTGTTCAGTGTATTTGTTTATGTCCTGATCTTGCCATAGCATCCTATATTGCTCTTAAAGTGGGAGATGTTTAGTTTTAGGTAATGAAACAAAACAGGGAGTGCATCTTTTAAAAAATAACTAAAATTTGTAATAATAAAACTCATAAAAAACCCATACATTTTTCTACTGGACCTAACAAATGTACATAAACTAAACAGGCCTAATTGTCTCGGAATGTCCTGCCCATTGCACCACTTCCCTCCTGAATAATTTGGCATTTTTTAAACAATGAAGTGAATCTTCACATACAGTACAGCCATAGTTTAGGAGATGACGGTTTTCATAATCTATGCAGTCACATAAAATTTGATATGATAAGCATACAGAATCATTGAGTGACTCCTCAAATATATACTCTGTAGAGAAAGTAAATATATTCACATACAGCTTTGTCAATAAATCTTTTTCTTAAATCTTCATGAATCAAAGCATCACATCTACGTATATATACTTCACCATTCTGCCAAAGAAGGTTAAACATTAGGTAACTGAAATCGGGATGAATTTACAGGAGAGGATTTGAACGTGGAACGGTCACGCCCTGTGTCAAGGCAGAGGCCAGCAATGGATCATTTGTGTTTGACCAGCAAAATAAAAAATATAAAACTTTCTTTTCATTACATACTTTGAATTTATACAGTATAATAACAGTCCATGGGCATGATTACATGTTTTTAGAAGAGACAGCACTGTTCTCTCATTTTCCTTCAGTTTGTAGCGCCATTTTGATCCATATCTGTACAAAGTGTGAGGCAAAACAATCCAAAGGTCTTATTCCTGAAGGTTGTATTTGGCTATGACTGTGAAAACCCTTCGTTCTGTCCCACTTGAGTCTAGACAGTGGAGTGGAAGGGAATGAAAATGAGTGTGCTTCATGCAGGACAAAGGCTCTTAGACCGGCGGGTCTGTCTTGGCATGGCTGTTTGCCGTCCGTTTGGGCAGTGTTTGACAGTGTGACGGTCCCTCCTAGACAGTACTCTCCATCACCCAGTCAGCGCTGTCTATTGTCCCCTTGCTCCCTCCCGTGTCCCCCTCCTCCTCGCACTGCAGCAGCATGCCGTTTACAGACAGGCTCCTCTTAGTCCAGATGCTGCTGATGCGGCGCGGTTTGTTGCACAGCTGCGCGGCGCTGGCGCTTGCTACGTCTCCCATGTCAAAGGACTGGCTCCTTTTCGGCTTGGAGTCCAGAGGTAGCATGAGGAGCCGGCTGAGGCTGGAGTCCAGCGTCCGGCCCAGCAGCGGCTCCCTGTCTGTGTGGGGTTTCCCTGCTGCTGTCACAGCGCTACTACTGGAGGTTCCTGGGTCACGACTTTGCACCCCCCGCAGCTCCAGCGAGGTGAATGCCCCGAGCAGGTGGTCCAGGTTGGTCCGGGGCTTGGGGGGAGCTGACCTCCAAATGTTGGCAAGTGTGGTGTTTGGGCTGTACGAGCCACCTGCCATGGAGCCTGAGGATGAGGACGAAGAGGTGAGGCTGCTCTGGAGGGAGCCGCACTTGAACTCCACCACTTCGTCCTGCAGAGTCACCTTGGCCTTGACCGGTTCAGGCTGTGGCTGAGATTGGGGCATGAGGAGTCCATTTTGCCCGAGTCGACCACCGTTGGTTTGAGAGTGCGTGTCACTGACATTGGTCAATTTCCCAACTGGGGGTTCGGTGTCTGCTGCCTTGTAGCGCACCATCAAGATAACGATGAAGACCAAGAGAGTGGCAACGATGATGCCCCCAACCACCAGGATCATGGTGCCTCCCAGCAGCTGGCTGGGCAGAGACTGACACTGAGGGTAATCATCTTGGGTGAAGAAATGGGTGCACCCCACAACGTTCGTGGCCGTGAGCGTGGTGGCGGTATCATCCCAAGCGGCCAGCACGCACAGATCGTAGCGAGTCCCTGACACCAGATTGGTCACAAGGAAAGCTTTGCTGGAGGCCGGGATCATCCTTAACAAAGACAGGAAAAACAATTAGCACCTGCAGGTTAATTACCCCATTAAGATAAAGAGGCCTTCCTCTCCTAACAACCAGGGCTGATATCTCCTTTACAGACACAGAGGCAGCTGTAAAAACCTGGAGGAGTGATACAGCAAATGATTGAGCCATCAGCATCTGAACAGGGTACACATGTAATTTCAGCACATGGAGACTTAACTAACTGCTGCAGGAGGTAGCAACCAGCTCTATTCAGGGTGCAATTTTTCATTAAAGGAGAGCCAGGATTTCCATTTGCATTCCCCGGAGGTTCTGTGCACCGCTAAGTCTCTGCGGTGGCTGCTTTAACAGACAGCCAACAGTAATTGGCTTTATCTCTCACAGCCATCTGTCTTGCTGCAGTGAACAGAGGGTCCATTTGATATCGGAGCTCTGGAGCAGTAATAAATAAACAAGTCCAAAAACACCAGGAAAGAGTGAAGTGTGAGGCACTTTTTATGTGTGCCAATCTCACATAGATTTGAACCTGTGGGACCTGTCTGAAGTCCTTGTGGCACAAACAATAATCAGCCCGGTGGACAGAAATAAATGTTGGCAATGTATGTTTCTGCAAAGCATGG
>NW_024616059.1:0-1113 GCF_008729295.1 Plectropomus leopardus
GATACATTCCTGTTGTTGAGTATTGAATTTTTATGCTTTCTGTTTTTTGCATCTTTCAAATACTTTTCAGAGCCTCGTTGGCGCAGTAGGCAGCGCGTCAGTCTCATAATCTGAAGGTCGTGAGTTCAACCCTCACACGGGGCAGGTTTTTTGAGATGAGACAACAAAAAACACAATTGGGGAGACACATGGTGCATATTGCTGACAATAGAGTGCCAGTATATCTGTAGAAGAATGAAAAAAATACAACTGATGCTAAAAAAAATCACTGACTCTTACAGAGGCCTTATGTGCCTCACATGGTGCATATTGCTGATGCTCATTTGTGCAGTAGGCGGTGCGTCAGTCTAATGATCTGAAGGTCTTAAGTTCAACTGTCACACAGGGCAGGTGTTTTAAGATGGGATGACAACAAAACGCAGTGGGAGGACACAAATGACATATAATGCTGAAATTGGAGTGCCAGTGAATTTTCATAAGAATTAAAAAAATACAACTGATGCTGAAAAATCAAAGAATCTTAGAGAGGCCTCACGTGGAGCAATATGCCTGAAAAAACTGGCCACCTTACAGCAGCATAGAGAGCTTGGGGGATATTGTGAACTAGTACTAGCATGTATGCAATTCCTTCTTTCAACTGCTTGTCAGTGTTTATCTATAATGTTACAACTCTGCCACACAAGAACGTCGGAACACGAGAAGACATTCTGCTGGCTACCCAAATTTTCATATCTAAAATTACCATCTGTCCTTTACCTGCACATACACATTTTGTTTTCTGCCTGTCGACCCATATTAGTCACTGTGCAGCTGTTTGTGTGGCTGTGTTTTTCACTCTGTGTGTTTATTTGTGTATCTTTCTGTATGTTTATGTGTTTGTGTCATGCTCAGTTTGCATGTAGCAGGTGCATGTGTGTATGTAGCACATGCTTCATTGTGACCATGTTGCTTGTACTGTATGTGTTTTTCAGTGTGTACGTGTGCTTGTGTGTGACATTACATACAGTAAGTGGGTTAATATGTGTCTTCCAGTTTCTCTGTGTTTATTTGTGTCCGTGTGCTCTTCCTGGGGTTCTGTTTAGTGTTGTGTCACTAGAGCAGGTCATGTCTCGC
>NW_024616060.1:0-1852 GCF_008729295.1 Plectropomus leopardus
TGTGAGTTCCTGTCTGGTTCTGGTCCTCCACAGTCCTCTCCATCAGCGTCTGTTTCCATCTGTTCAGTTTGTCTTTGATGAAGCTGTGAGGACTGAGCTTTGTCTTCATCGTCTTCTTCAGTCTTCACAGGGACAGAAGTGAATGTGAACTTGATATCAGCCTCCTCCAGCCCTTCAAGCTGCTCTCCGTCCTGTTGGCTCCTCAGCTCCTCCTGCTCCTCTTTAATGAGTGGAGGCTCTGGATCCTCCTGCTCCTCTTTAATGTGTGGAGGCTCTGGATCCTCCTGCTCCTCTTTAATCTTTGGGGGCTCTTGGTCCTCCTGGTCCACACTTGAGGGGGGAACCTCTTCTTTAACCACCAACAGCTGCTGGACGTCTGCAGGAAACAGCACACAAACACACATTGAGGAAAACCGTGATTTCGGCTGAACATTAGAGACGTCTTTTGGTCGTGAAATGAAAATTGCAGTCAGCATGCCAATAGCACGGCCCATCTGGGTACTTATCACATAAAAGCTTATAGTTAGGGCTGGCTCAGGCCTGCCTTGAGCTCAGGCCTGCCTTGAGCCAGCCCCTAGTGAGGCTGCTTTGGGCCTTATCTGACAGGGGACTTTCCCTGATACACTGAGCTCCTCTCTCCTTCATTTACTCACTTTCATGTCCCATTAATGACTGTTACTAACTTCTTCCTCAGAGCTTTTGTGCTTTTTAGTCTCTCGGGGTCCCACAGATTCAGGGTTGCACCTGGATAACCAGATAGCGACTACAATAACTTTTTGGCAAGTAGAAAATTGCATTTTATTTGATGCATTGTCTTTTAAAGGTATTTACACAGGTGAAAAGTGACTGGGAGAGCTATTATCTGTCAAATATAATCACTATGAATTAATTCAAGTCATTTTGAGGCAGAAACAGCCTTTCAGTAGCAAGGTAGCAGCTGCAGATTTTTAGGGCATTTGTATGATTTTGGGACGTTTCTAAATTTTTAAGGCATTTGTATGATTTTGGGAGGTTTCTAGATTTTTAGGGCATTTGTAGGATTTTGGGACGGTTTAAGGATTTTAAGACGTTTCTAGGGTTTCATAACATTTCTGGGATTTTAAGACATTCCTTGGATCTTTGGGTATTTCTAGAATTTTAGGATTTTTTTTCCAGATTTTAGGACGTAGGATATAAGGACGTTTCGGGCACTTTTGGACATTTCTGCAATTCAGAACACTTATGGGATCTTTTGGACATTCGGGTCTTAGTTGGGACCTCAAATTTTTTTTGATCAGCAAATTCGATTTTGATGCTGTTTTATGCACTGTGGCACCCTATGGATACTAAAAGTACATAAACAATTCCCAATATCAATCATTTTATTTTTTATTGTAAATTAGAAAAAAGGGTCCAGAATTGGCCCGCGGGCCCTAAGTTGAGTACCGCTCATGCAGAGTATTTGCAGTTAGAGGTGGCGCGTGTTTTGGAGGACTTGTGTGAACAGGTGAGGTCCTGCTGGTTTAAACAGAGAGATAATAGTCAGTGACTGTATCAGACCTGCTCTGTGCAGCCGGAGCTGAGGGCTGAAAACAGCGTCCAGGAGTTTCTGCTGTCGCTCGTTTTCCTCTTTTGATCGAGAAAGTTCCTCCTCGTACTCTGCTATCGATCTTTCAAACAGCCCAAAAATCTCCTCAGCAGCCGCAGTTAGCCGCTGCTTCACCAGCAAACTCAGCATTTCACGTTTGGACATTTTGACCAAAAATCACAGAAACTTTTCCGGTCGGATCCGTCTACTTCCTGGTAGCAGGCTAACGTCATTAGCTTCTTAAAACACCAGGAGATCATTCAGACGGTTTAAAATAAAAAGAAC
>NW_024616061.1:0-2206 GCF_008729295.1 Plectropomus leopardus
ACTGCAGATAAACTCTTTATCTCTCGGCTCGAGGAAAACGGGCAGAAAGATAACGAGTCAGAGATGGTGACATCAGATTTTTGTGAATGTAAAAACTTTGAAAGATTAAATCAGGAAGAAATTCACCCACAGAGGAATAAAAGCAGAATATGAGAGAAAACTTTTAAACTTTTGACAAAATTTTATCATAACGTTTTTTTAAAAAAGCCCTTTATACCGAGTGGGATTACTACCTCGTTTTCTTTGTAGGCTTTCGTTTTTCAATGAGAAAGATTTTAATTTTATTTTTTAAATTATGTTTAAAACACAACAAATAAATCTGCCGTGGACCGTGTTTTTAAGGATCTGAAAGATGTGTTAGGATTTGTCACTTCACCAACCACTTTTTTTTTTTTTGTGACACTGTCCCGGCAGGAATCTCGTCAATATCTCGTTAAAAAAAACACTATCCTGGCAAGGACCGCAGCGGCGTATCATTGACAAATGACCGTTTTTTGTGGCGCTGTGCTTCAGTGATGTCTCCGTTAAAAACGACTGCTTTTCCTGCTGCTTTCCCAGCAGAAAATGGAGCGATGCAATCGGAGAAAACCGCAACATTTTGACTATCCAAGACGGAAATGCAGTGATGTGCCCGTAAAAAAAACAACCCAAAAAAACAGCTGCTTTTTGTGGTGCTGCGTCAGCAGGAATCGTAGCGATGTCTCAGAGAAAACAGTCGTCTTTTTTGGCACTGTCTAAGCTGGAAACGCAGTTATACGTTATTAAAACAGACACTTTTTGTGGAATTAAGCCCTGAGGAAACACGAAGAAAAAAACACGTTTGGTGACTGAAAATAGCTGAAAATGCAACGATCGAATAAAAAAACAACCAGGTTTGTTGTCTGTTGGTCTGCAGCTCGGCGTCGTCTCTGCGTCCACCGTACCTCAGATACTACGTCGCTTTAGAAACATTGATATAATACAAATGTAATGTGTCTGTGGTTTGCAGAAATATATAATGTCAACGTTCATATATATAATGTTTTCTTCTTGCGACTGAGTTGCTGAAAGTTGATCAAAGCCACATTAACCCTTTAAAATCACACACGCTCATCGCTCTGTGCACAAAATGCACTTTTCAAATATTTTCGAATATTAAATATTATTATTTTCTATTATAGAGATTCATTTTTAACCAACATATATATTAAATATTCATTAATTTTCAGAATTTTAACTCTTTAAATGCCAGGTTTTACTCGTGATGTCACTATGTTTTTAGATGAAAAGAAAAACAACAACAAAAAATATTTTCAATATACTGCATACAGTGTAGATTTTTTGTTTTGTTGTATATTTCCTCCATATGCCAAATATGGTCAAAATGACCTCATCAGGTGGAAAATAGTCAAAATGACAAATTCAGAGTGAAAAGCCCAGAATGACACCCAGAAATAATACAAGTCCTGTTTTTCTGCTCTGATGGCTGTGGGATCAAAAATGTCAGTTTGAATGGGTTTCAATGGAGCATTTTTGGACCTGAACAGTCTGAATGTAACTATTTAGTTTCCAAAGTGTATTTTAGACTTATTGTAGGAGCTGAGCTGCAAATTCACTGATTACACTCAGATACACAATCTGGACTACATTTAGGACACATGCATGAACGCAAAGTGCGTAAAATGCTCCAAAGCTGCAGAACGTCAGAAAACACGACGGCTCCTTAAAGAAATATGTTTTATTCATATCAATAAAGAGAAATTAGGAAAAAAGGCCCGATTCTCTTTGCAGATGTAACCACAGCTCCCTGCCACTATTTGAGAATAACAAAGGGGATCCATCTGTGTGTGTGTGTGTGTGTGTGTGTGTGTGTGTGTTAGCATCCATTGTCCTGTTTGTGTAATCACAGCGGCTGCCTCGTTTAATCACTCCCACACAAAACACAACTTTAACACAGTTTCCCTCTTACTCGGATTAGGAGAGAGAGCGCCGGCCGGTCAGGTCCGCCGCCGATGAGAAAGCCGTTATTTCACAACGTGTCCCAGTTCCCAGCAGCACCAGGCGACCAGGAACACCGGCTCCTGGCACAACAATTACTTTTTAATCCCCTTCTCTTTTGTTTTGTTTCCTCTTTTATTACGAATGATCTGAATTCTGGTGAAACTGACATTTTTTTGTGTGCAAACAGTTTTTAATACCCCCCCCCCTCCTGTCTTCTGTCCATTTC
>NW_024616062.1:0-1942 GCF_008729295.1 Plectropomus leopardus
AGACAGATTTCCCACCCTGCATGTATTTCACAGGGTTTTTTTATTCACTTCTATGGTTCAGGGAACTTGCTGATTTTGACTGCCATGGCATATGACAGATATATTGCTATATGTTGTCCTTTGAGATATAATACCATTATGAGTCAAAATAATTTAATTAAAATTATTACTGTGATATGGTTGCTTAATTTCTCAATCATGTTTACATTATTTGCATTGGTTGCACGGTTTAAGGTCTGTAGGACAAATATAGTGGATTTGTCCTGCAACAATCCAACATTATTGAAACTGATCTGTGAGGACACCAGAGTGAACAACTACTATGGGATAGTGAGTATGATTGTGATTATGGTAATACCACTGGTAGTGATATTATTCACATATGCACAGATCTTGCGCACATGTGTTATGACTAATCATACGGATGCTCGGAGGAAAGCCATTCAGACCTGTGGTACACATTTGATTGTTTTCTTAATCTTACAAATCAATACTGCCTGTACACTGATTTCTCATCGCATTGAAGGTACATCCCCATACATAAGAAGGGCTCTCGGTGTATCAGTTTTAATATTTCCCCCTTTTTTGGACCCTATTATATATGGACTGAAAACTGCAGAACTGAGGCAGAGCATATTAATATTCCTGAAAAGACATCTTTGTTCAACCAAATAATAACCTGTTTCTGATTGTGATTTGTCTTGATTAGAGGAATCATGCCCAAGACACACCTGCACTGAATATTTCGCCACCTGAACTGACACTTATTTCGGAATCTAATAGAAATCAAAGCTCAAAGAGACAGCTCCCCTCTCTCTCTCTCTTCCTTTCACGCTGTCTGAACAAAGGCAAAAAAAGCCCCAAAATATAATCTTTAAAAAAAAAAGTTACAAACGTAAAAGCATCTCACTGCAGGTTTGAATGCATTTGCTACTAGCCAAATACATAGAAAGAAATATATATGGAAATGTAAAAAGACATAATTTTTGTGAAAATGTATCCAGTGTAGAAACTTTGTGCATGTCTCAACACTGACTCTGTCACATGTGTACTATGTGGACTGTAAAATGGACTATTTATGAGGAAATTAAAAGATTATCTCACATATGTACAACCCTTGTGATTTTTCCTAAAGTGAAATAATAGTTGCCAAAACCATTGTGTTCAACATGATTTTACATGGTATAATACTTTTTAACAGATAAGCATATTTACTATCCTGCAACTGTTAGCACAAACATAAAATTAACTGAATGCAAATAAACTAACACTGTGAAACTCCATTAGTTACTTTTTATTGAAATTGTGTCCGTATTTCTGCAAAGAACCCTTGAGCTCTAAAACACATAATCAACAATCATATTCTGCAATTCCCATCAAGCATCTCCCTCTGCCCCCTAAATTCCTTTCCTGTTTGTAATGCAGCATTAGGTGGGGGGTGGGGGTGGGAGGGTTACCAGTATTTATCAATGTCTTCTGTGATGCTACTTTATGAAACCCTACAGTGAGATTGTGTGAAAGCCCCCATACCAACATTATTATTTTATCCTATCATTCTTACCATTATTTTGTGATTCTATGAGACCAATACTTTGACACAGCAGGGAGCTATCATAACTCTGACAACTAATAACAGTGAAAAACTAACATCATCCAAGATTAGAAATCACACAGGGTTAATGCCTCCACCAGTGGTGCATAGTCTTCTGAAAACATTTCTGTAGATATCAAACATGTTTAAACAGTTGTGATACATGCTTACGTGCATAATAATATTTCACTATTATTCTGAATGTGACAATATCTGTAAGTGCACATTATTTACAGTACGCACAGCTGCATATAAACAGGAAAAATCAGTGCAATGTTCATTTTCAATAGCCATGTAAACAGCTTTTTGGGAACAAAGACAGAAATAATAATATGGTCATATAAAGTAGTC
>NW_024616063.1:0-1218 GCF_008729295.1 Plectropomus leopardus
AACTGGTCATACTGGTCAAAGACAATGGCAACGTCTCACTCTCAGCAACAGCTACTGTCATTGTCAAACTTGTGGAGCCCAAAGAGGCTTTTGCTGCTGATGTTAAAAGTGCAACCAAAGTTGACGAGGAGGACAATGTTACATTTTACCTGATGATAACTTTGGGCTCAGTTTCTGTACTTTTCATCATCAGTATCATTGTGCTGATTGCAATGCAGTGCTCCAAATCCACCGACTATACTTCTAAATATCTACAAGAGACTAATTATGATGGGACACTGTGTCACAGCATCCAGTACAGATCTGGAGACAAACGGTACATGTTAGTTGGACCCAGAATGAGTATAGGATCTACTATAGTCCCTGGCAGCCATGCGAACACACTTGTGCTCCCTGACAGGAGGAGAACATCTGGAGAGGTAATTCTTTCTTTTTTTTTTAAATCATTTACAGAATGCTCAACAATATTAGTCAAAAACGTTATAGAAAGAGACACTTGATGTTTTTATTTGCTGTTTTCTCACTGCTTGTTTGAATTGTGCTGTCCATGGTGCTGAATTTTCAATCTGGGAAGCGGGTGTTTTTCTGTTGTTTTGTGTTTGGCAATCAAATTAATGGCAATTAGACCCAGGTGGGCATTTGCTCGGCTTGTTGTGAATAACTGTTATTTCCCATTCAGTTGGCATCCTTAAGGCCAGCCACGTGTTTTCCATTACACTGTTCTATACGGCCTTATAACGTGGAAATTATTTCAAGTTGATGAGGTCACGTGTCATTTAACAGTGATTCAAGGTGTTGTTTGTCTCAGTTGTCCAATAACAAGAATTCTGAGTCCCATGCTGATTGGGGGCTGCTAAGAAACATATCGAACATTTAGGTGACTTATTGGAGGAGGAAGAAAAAATCATCCCCCACACAGTGAGACTATAGGGACGTTTGATTATTCTAACTGTGTGTCCTCTAACCGCAAGACTATTTGCAATACGGGGACATGTAGATGTAGAAGTCGACTGCAATATAGAGGAAGGTAGTTAACTTAAAAAAATCACTTGAGATTATGGTACTGTAGCCCACTGATCACATGGTGTCAGTGTGGCCTAGAAAATTGTTGTGTTGCTCATTCTGTACAAACCCTGCCCATCTCTGGATCATGTATTATGGAGGTGGTGCTGACGGAGGACACATCGCAGGCTATGTATCAAGTAATATAAATAACTG
>NW_024616064.1:0-1243 GCF_008729295.1 Plectropomus leopardus
AAAGTCAGTGTTGAGGATGTTAAAGATTTTTTATCAGAGCAGGACGCCTATACCTTGCATAAACCATCCCGAGTACATTTCAAGAGAAACAGAGTCTTTGTAACAAAACCGTTAAAACAATTTCAAGCCGACCTGTGCGACATGCAAGCCTTGGCTGAACATAATGACGGGTTCAATTATTTATTGACCGTTATAAACGTATTTTCAAAAAAAGCCTATGCACGCGTCTTGAAGAAGAAGACGGCTTCTGAAGTGGTTAAAGCTTTCGAATCTGTGTTACTAGAGAGTCAAATACCTGAAAAGCTATAAACAGACGCTGGCAAAGAATTTTTCAACAAGAGTTTTGAGGCTCTGATGCGGAAATACGGTATTGTACATTTTAAGACGGCGAGCGACTTAAAGGCCTCGGTGGTGGAGAGATTTAATCGTACGTTAAAAACAAGAATGTGGAGATATTTTACGGCCCACAACACTAGACGTTACCTCGAGGTCTTACCCGACCTGCTGCGCAGCTACAACAACAGTTACCATAAAAGTATAAAAATGACTCTATGGAGGTGACCTTTGAGAATGCCGTTCAAGCGTTTCATAACCTGTACGGTACAATCTCCTCGCGTCATAAAATAAAGATGAAATTTAAGAAAGGGGATCTGGTCAGAATATCCAAGTTGAGAGGAGTGTTTGATAAAAAATATGAACAGAGTTTTACGGATGAAGTGTTTACAGTGACACATAGCATTCCACGCACACCTCCTATATACAAACTGCAAGATTATGATGGGGAACCTATCGAGGGCTCCTTTTATGAACCCGAGCTGCATAAAGTAAAAATGAGAGGCGACAGATTGTTTCACGTGGAGAAAATCTTAAAACGACGCGTTGTCAGAGGCGAAAACCAGTTTTTTGTAAAATGGAAAAATTGGCCGGAGAAGTTCAATAGCTGGGTTAAAGCCTCAGAGGTGGTTGGTATATAAAAAAACCTTATACAAAGCTCACGGGATCATTCAGACAAAATCATACTCACAAAAATTATCATGGAGCAACCTCGTCAGAGGGGTTTTACGTGACCCTACCTTCCAACGCTAACAAGGAAATATTTAAAAATAATACCAGTAGTTGTTTCACAGTGGATTTAGCTAAACCTATTGAACTGAGTAGAGAATGGATGGTGGGTCTGTGCGAGTTCATTTATCCCTGAACCTGGTACAATTTACCCAAGGACTTGGGCTACGTTGAACTGAAC
>NW_024616065.1:0-1214 GCF_008729295.1 Plectropomus leopardus
GATTTCAATGTAGCCTTCACATGGGTTGTTCTTCTGTTCGCTCTTCAGAATCAGCCTATTCCCATCTAGTTACATGGCAGGAGGGTAAAAGTATGTAAAAATACAAAGTTTCAA
Organism: Plectropomus leopardus; assembly: GCF_008729295.1. Lineage (NCBI taxonomy): Eukaryota > Metazoa > Chordata > Actinopteri > Perciformes > Serranidae > Plectropomus > Plectropomus leopardus. The sequence continues at coordinate 115 of NW_024616065.1, forward strand.
ACAGGGACAGATAACATCACAAAAAAATGTGCCAAAATACCACAACAGACCCAAATGACACATGAATCCAGGGCTAAAAAGAAATAATGGCAAATTTAATTACAATGAAATCAATTTTGCCATTTCACAGAAGTTGATGACATGAGTACTATGACCATAGGTTAATGTCTTTATACTATATACTGTATATTTATTTATTTTACTTTTAATTGAGTCAGACTTTATAGAAATGTTGCTTAAGCTTGTGAGCTCTGCCGTGCTTAAGATTTTTTTTTAACTTGAAATCTGACTACCGTGTAATATATTTTTTTCCATTTGATTGTGTTTTCACGTGTTTCTATTTAAACTACCGCCATTTCAAAAGCTTTAGCTTTATTTTCATGCATATAAAATAAATAATTGCAATTACATTTTATCTTTAATATCCAAAAAGGGAAAAAATAGAATTTGAATTAGAAAAATATAATTTGATACTAATAAGTAAAAAAAAAAATAGCAATATCCTGAATTTAGCATCAATTGTTGGAAACTTTATTCACTTTATTACACTTTATGTGTAATTGTATTTTTGCTTGTCCACCTTTTCACATTATAGAAAACAATTCACAAAAGAAAAAAAACAAGTTTAGGATTTATTTGTCTTTTATGTAGTTGCAGTTTTTTTTTTTGTTTGTTTGTTTTTTTTGCCATGTTATTTCTTATTTGTTTTCTTTCTTTATCATATCAAAACTCATTTTGCAAAGTAATGACGTTTTGCGGAGCAGTCAACTCCGGTATTGGACCACTGGGACATATTTTCCTGATTTAGGCTCTACTTTGACTTTGATTACAAATAATCCCCAAGTGCTACATCTTTGAAAGATTCACTGAAATATATGGGAAGAATCTTTCAGCTGCAACCTGATTTAAATTATTTAATCCAAAATGATTAAAGATTACTGTATTTACATTTAACCCAATTTTCTATACATTGTTTTCATTAAAAATTTTCATTAAAAATCAAAATTTGTGAAAAATTTAAAAAGTTCACTTTTTTCATAGTTGAAGACTTATTATACATGGCATTGCTCTCTAAAAGAAGTACAATCAAATGATCAATG
>NW_024616066.1:0-1577 GCF_008729295.1 Plectropomus leopardus
CATAGAAAAAAGACTGAGTGTGTTTGGTGGTGTTGTGTGCAGTGTGTAAGTGTCTAAACTCAGCCTGCCTATTTATGTCCTTTGGTTGTATTTTAAATAATTTTTGGCTTGTGTTTGAGTTGTATTTGGATACTGGGGGGCGGGGGGTCTGCAGGCTATCCCAGCTGTCATTGGACAAGAGGCAGGGTACAGCCTGGACAGGTCAAAGGCCTGATAAAGTCATAGAATAGTATGTCATAAAAGGAAGAAATAGAAAATGTCATAGTACACATTGCCATACAGAGTCATATAAATGATAATGATAATGATAATAATAGATTTTATTTATAACACACTTTACATTTAGCAAAATTCGAAAAATGCTACAGACATGGTAAAGGTCAGTAGATTAAAAACATTAAAAACAAGGCAAAAAAACAAAAAACAAAGGCTCTTTGAAAGAGAAGTTTTTAGTCCTCAGTGCTGATCAGGGAGGGCATTCCATATGTGTGGATCAACAAAGTGGAAGGCCCGATCCCCCACAGTGTGGGGTTTACTGTGTCGTAAAAAAAAAAGTTATAAAAACCATCAAAGTATAGTATGGCGTGAAAAAAAGAACAACAAACAAAAATAGAATAAAATGACACAAAAATTATGGAAAACATAGTGCTGCAAGCCATACAAAAGTAATAAAAAAAAAAGGTATAGTGTGGCATAAAGAAAGTCAAGAAAAACATCATGGTATAGTATGGCTTAAAATAGTTTAAAAAATAGTATAGTATGTCATCCAAAATTGCATAAAAACATGATAGTGTAGCATGTAAGGCATAACTAAATGAAAACGTCATTGTATAGCATGTTGTCGTATAACTTAAAACAAACTAATCCAAAATACTATGAATACATCATAGTATAGCATGTCCAAAATAACATTTAAGTCATAGAAAGCTACCAGTATCAAAAGTGCCAAATTGGCAATAAACGTTATAGGATCATGTCTTGCAAAATAGTTTTAAAACATCTTAGTACAAGATGCTGTCCAAAATCACAAAGAAGTTGTAGTGCTGCATATTTAAAAGGACGTCCAGTTCACAGTATAAATCAAGTGTAAAACACTAAACAGATCCATGGTGGCCTCACCAGGTAGAGTGTGCACCTCACATGCTGGAGGCTCCTGCAGCAACATGGGTTCGAGGCTGGCTTGCAGCCCTTTGTGGCATATTGTTCCCACCTTTCCTGTCACTCTTCAGCTGTCCTATATAAATAAAGGGAAATGCCCCCCAAAAATAATCTTATAAAAACAAAAAAGAATCCAACTGTTACAATATCTAAGTACAAGTGTTTCAGCATTGATACATCAGTTCGCAGGAAACCAAATGGCACTTCTCTAAATCGAATGATGAATGAAATGAGATTTAAAGTAATTAAACAGTTAATTAAAAGGAGTTACCTTTTTTATTTTTAAGCTTATAATTTCAGAGATTCTGCAAGTTGCTACACTTGCGTGGTGCATAGTATTTGATAGCCAGTTTTTCTGGTCTTTGTGCTGTCGTCCAAGTTCATGAAAAAATGTCACAATAAAGAATGATGTCCAAAGT
>NW_024616067.1:0-2988 GCF_008729295.1 Plectropomus leopardus
AGAAAATAGCATGCCAATCAATGCAATAGCATAATGTTTTGCAAAAACTGCCAAAAACGTAATAAAAAAGCATGTCGAAAAAATGACCAATGAAGCAAGGCTATAGTATGGCAAAAAAGTCAAAATTTGACAAGTCCTAAAAACATCTGGAAACACCTCAAAACAGTTTAAAATAGCGTGCTGGGACACGCCATAGCGTTAAAAAGTGCAAATATGGTCAACGACACAATAATACAGCATGTCGAAAAAATGACCAAAGAAGCAAGGCTATAGTATGGCAAAATTGTCAAAATTTGACAAGTCCTAAAAACATCTGGAAATACCTCAAAACAGCAGAAACTAGCATGCTGAAACACGCCATAGCATAATGTTTTGTAAAGACCACTGAAAACACCTTAAAAAAACAAGTCGAAAAAATGACCAAAGAAGCAAGGCTATAGTATGGCAAAAAAGTCCAAATTTGACATGTCCCAAATACAGCTGAAAACACCTCAAAACAGCAGAAAATAGCATGCTAATTAATGCAATAGCATAATGTTTTGCAAAAACTGCCAAAAACGTAATAAAAAAGCATGTCGAAAAAATGACCAAAGAAGCAAGGCTATAGTATGGCAAAAAAGTCCAAATTTGACATGTCCCAAAAACAGCTGAAAACACCTCATAACAGCAGAAACTAGCATGCTGAAACACGCCATAGCATAATGTTTTGCAAAGACCACCGAAAACACCATAAAAAAGCATGTCGAAAAAATGACCAAAGAAGCAAGGCTATAGTATGGCAAAAAAGTCAAAATTTCACAGGTCCCAAAAACAGCTGAAAACACCTCAAAACAGTTTAAAATAGCGTGCTGAGAGATGCGATAGTGTTAAAAAGTGAAAATATGGTCAACGACACAAGAATACAGCATGTCGAAAAAATGACCAATGAAGCAAGGCAAAAACGTCCGAATTTGACAAGTCCCAAAAACAGCTGGAAACACCTCAAAACAGTTTAAAATAGCACGCTGAGACACGCCACAGCGTTAATATGGTCAACGACACAATAATACAGCATGTCGAAAAAATGACCAAAAAAGAAAGGCTATAGTATGGCAAAATGTCAAAATTTGACATGTCCCAAAAACAGCTGAAAACACCTGAAAACAGTTTAAAATAGCGTGCTGAGACATACCATAGTATTAAAAAATGGAAATATGGCCAAAAACACCAAAATATAGCGCGTCGAAAAAATGACCAAAAAAGCAAGGCTATAGTATGGCAAAATGTCAAAATTTGACATGTCCCAAAACCAGCTGAAAACACCTCAAAACAGTTTAAAATAGCACGCTGAGACATGCCATAGCGTGAAAAAGTGCAAATATGGTCACCGACACAATAATACAGCACGTCGAAAAAATGACCAAAGAAGCAAGGCTATAGTATGGCAAAATGTCAAAATTTGACAAGTCCCAAATACAGCTGAAAACACCTCAAAACAGCAGAAACTAGCATGCTGAAACACGCCATAGCATAATGTTTTCCAAAGACCACCGAAAACACCATAAAAAAGCATGTCTAAAAAATGACCAAAAAAGCAAGGCTATAGTATGGCAAACTCTGACGTCCCAAAAACAGCTGAAAACACCTCAAAACAATTTAAAATAGCACGCTGAGACATGCCATAGCGTTAAAAAGTGCAAATATGGCCAAAAACACGATAATACAGCACATCAACAAAATGACCGAAAAAGCAAGGCTATAGTATGGCAAAAATGTCCAAATTTGACATGTCCCAAAAACAGCTGAAAACACCTCACAACAGCAGAAAATAGCATGCTAAGAAATGCAATAGCATAATGTTTTGTAAAAACTGAAGAAAACACCATAAAAAAGCATGTGGAAAAAATGACCAAAAGAGCAAGGCTATAGTACGGCAAAGTGTCGAAATCTGACATATCCCCAAAACAGCTGAAAAAACATCAAAACAGCAGAAAATAGCATGCTGAAACAAGCCATAGCACAATGTTTTGCAAAAACTGCCAAAAACATAATAAAAAAGCATGTCAAAAAAATTACCAATGAAGCAAGGCTATAGTATGGCAAAAACATCCAAATTTGACATGTCCCAAAAACAGCTGAAAACACCTCAAAACAGCAGAAACTAGCATGCTGAAACACGCCATAGCATAATGTTTTCCAAAGACCACAAAAAAACATCATAAAAAAGCATGTCGAAAAAATGACCAATTAAGCAAGGCTATAGTATGGCAAAAAAGTCCGAATTTGACGTGTCCCAAAAACAGCTGGAAACACCTCAAAACAGTTTAAAATAGTGTTCTGAGACACGCCATAGCGTCAAAAAGTGCAAATATGGCCAAAAACACCAAAATACAGCATGTCGAAAAATGACCGAAGAAGCAAGGCTATAGTATGGCAAAATTGTCAAAATTTGACAAGTCCCAAATACATCTGAAAACACCTCAAAACAGCAGAAACTAGCATGCTGAAACACGCCATAGCATAATGTTTTGCAAAGACCACCGAAAAACACCATAAAAAAGCATGCCGAAAAAATGACCAATTAGCAAGGCTATAGTATGGCAAAAATGTCCAAATTTGACATGTCCCAAAAACAGCTGAAAACACCTCAAAACAGCAGAAAATAGCATGCTAATTAATGCAATAGCATAATGTTTTACAAAAACTGCCAAAAACATAATAAAAAAGCATGTCGAAAAAATGACCAAAGAAGCAAGGCTATAGTATGGCAAAAAAGTCAAAATTTCACAGGTCCCAAAAACAGCTGAAAACACCTCAAAACAGTTTAAAATAGCGTGCTGAGAGATGCGATAGCGTTAAAAAGTGAAAATATGGTCAACGACACAATAATACAGCATGTCGAAAAAATGAGCGAAGAAGCAAGGCTATAGTATGGCAAAAAAGTCCAAATTTGACATGTCCGAAAAACAGCTGGAAACACCTGAAAACAGTTTAAAATAGCGTGCTGAG
>NW_024616068.1:0-440 GCF_008729295.1 Plectropomus leopardus
AAGTGTAAGAAATTAAGTAGATTACTGATGAAAATATACCTGTATCATAATGTTAATTGGACTATTGTTTTATTTTCCCAGTAAATAAACTTCGGACACGAGTCTGCAGCTGTGCGAGTGACTCCATGAGGCTCAGCAGTGAGCAGCTGCAGTGAAATCATGTCAGTCACTCATCACCTGCAGTGTTTAAAGTGAGACACTCTGTCACACATTAATTAGAGAGTTTGTAATGCTGTTAAAGGTTGTAATGTGTCCATTTCCATCGCTGGCAGTCAGTCAGGTAAAAGTGGAGTGGGAGGAGAAGGTGAGAGGATCTGTCAGCGTCAGAGTGTGAGGCTGACAGACCTCTGAGTACAGCAGATTTATGTGTTCATATGTAGGTGGTATAAAAAAGGGCAAAATATATAAATAAAAAAATAAATAATACGAATAATAATGCT
>NW_024616068.1:458-1234 GCF_008729295.1 Plectropomus leopardus
CCGGGTCCAACCACGGGGGCTGTTCCTTGTGGTTGTGGGTTTATTCTTTTATTTTTTTACTCTAATTAGGAATAATGTATTTATTGATAATAATGATGATGATGATGATGATTATAATTATTAATATTATTATTTAATTTGCATTTTATTTATTTATTTATTTTTTACACATTTTCAGGTAATTTTTTCCAGGGAATTTCTTTTTTCCTGACTCTTTGTCTTCTTCCAATGTTTTTGAAAGGAATCAATCATACCACTTTGCTCTGGTTTCAAGGGGTTAAATCAATATTTCTTGCATTATGTGCATTATTTGTTGAGTCTGATGTGGAGGATTTATATCCCATACCAAAAATGTTCATTAAATTTCAGTGAACTAATCATTTGTGTTGCATGTATGCGTCTCAAGACTGCTGGTGTTTTTATTGGGGATGACAGTTTCAGGTAATTTTGCTTTCGAAAGCCCTCAACTCAATGCGCTGGTCTGGTTTGACTCTTAATATCAAATCAGTTTGATCAGACATTGTGCATCTTTTTGGGGGGTGTGCGAAGTGTAAGAAATTAAGTAGATTACTGATGAAAATATACCTGTATCATAATGTTAATTGGACTATTGTTTTATTTTCCCAGTAAATAAACTTCGGACACGAGTCTGCAGCTGTGCGAGTGACTCCATGAGGCTCAGCAGTGAGCAGCTGCAGTGAAATCATGTCAGTCACTCATCACCTGCAGTGTTTAAAGTGAGACACTCTGTCACACATTAATTAGAGAGTTTGTAA
>NW_024616069.1:0-1572 GCF_008729295.1 Plectropomus leopardus
TTTGACATTTTTGCCATACTATAGCCTTGCTTTTTTTGTCATATTTTCCGACATGCCATATTACGGTGTTTTCGGATGTTTTTGCAACATTCTCTGCTATGGCGTGTCTCAGCACGCTATTTAATGCAGTTTTAACCTGTTTTCCGCTGTTTTTGGGACATGCCATATGTTGACTTTTTTGCTATACTATAGCCTTGCTTTTTGGGTCATTTTTTCGACATGCCATATTTTGGTGTTTTTGGCCGTTTTTGCAAGGGTCCATGCCATGGCGTGTGTCGGTACGCTATTTAATGCACTTTTAATCTGTTTTCAGCATTTTTTGGGACACCCTCCATCCAGGACATTTACCATAGCCGGTGTCTTGGGAAGACACGAAGAATCATAAAGGACCGCAGACTTTTCTGCCTGCTACCATGTGGCAGGTGTTACAGGACCCTGACTGCACGCACCAGAAGACTGAAAGACAGCTTTAACCATCAGACTATCAGGCTTTTTAACTCAACATAAACTCATTGAAGCACTGTATTAACCCCATATTTGCCACACACAGATCCATGTACATACGCTTTAGATCTTGTTAATGTTTACATTCTGGAGCTTCCACATGTGTAAAGATGTATCTATTTTTTTAACATATATTTGTTAAAATTTTATTCTATTTTTATTGTTTTTTATAGTGAGTTGACTGGTTCTTTTTGACATAACATTTCATTGCATTGCTGATTGTGTGTTGAATTGCATATGACAAATAAACAAATCTGAATCTGAATTTGACGTGCTACTTCATGGGGTTTCTGGCCGAGTTTGGATGGCTTTTAGACATTGATCTCCAATACTATGTGATTTTCAGATGTTTTTGGGACATGTCATTTTTTGACATTTTTGCCATACTATAGCCTTGCTTTTTTTGTCATATTTTTCGACATGCCATTTTATTGTGTTTTTAGCTGTTTTTGCAACATTCTATGCTATGACGTGTCTCAGCATGTTATTTACTGCACGTTTAAGCTGTTTTCCGCTGTTTTTGGGACATGTCATTTTTGACATTTTTGCCATACTATAGCCTTGCTTTTTGGGACATTTTTCCGACATGCAATATCTTGGTGTTTTTGGCCGTTTTTGCAACAGTATCTGCTATGGCGTGTCTCGGCACGCAATTTAACACGGTTTTAAGCTGTTTTCCGCTGTTTTTGGGACATGGCATTTTTTGATATTTTTCGCCATACTATAGCCTTGCTTCTTTTGTCATATTTTTCGACATGCCAAATTATGGTGTTTTTGGCTGTTTTTGCAACATTCTATGCTATGGCGTGTCTCAGCACGCTATTTACTACACTTTTAAGCTGTTTTCCGCTGTTTTTGGGACATGTCATTTTTTGACATTTTTGCCATACTATAGCCTTGCTTTTTTTGTCATATTTTTCGACATGCCATTTTATTGTGTTTTTGGCTGTTTTTGCAACATTCTATGCTATGGCGTGTCTTGGCACGCAATTTAACGCGGTTTTAAGCTGTTTTCCGCTGATTTTGGGACATGTCACTTTTTGACATTTTTGCCATACTATAGCCTTG
>NW_024616070.1:0-1621 GCF_008729295.1 Plectropomus leopardus
GTGTGTGTGTGTGTGTGTGTGTGTGTGTGTGTGTGTGTGTGTGTGTGGAGAGTGTGTTACGACTCAAAAGTGATGAGGAGCAGTTTTAATTGAGCATGCACGTCCTCTCGTTTTGTGATAAACTTCTTACATCTATATTTATATCCACAGATCCATTAAAAAAGAATATTTTTAGCTTTTTAAACACCAATTCCCCCCCTCAACCAGCCATTGCAACCTCTATCTCTTCATATTTTAATAAATAAATAATTTAAAAAAGTTTCTTTAAAAAGTAGTAAAATTCACGTAGCAAACAAACAAAAATAAGCACTTCAAAAAAATAAGAAAAATCCGGTGAATACATTTTTAGCAAAATAATGTGCATACATTGACAGGAGGTTTATCAGAAAGGCACAGCAGGAGTGCATGATTTCAGGAAGAGAAATACTTCATATCTTAGTTGCTCTTACATATAAATGCACGGATTTATTTTAAAAACATAGAGAATAAGAAGTAGGTAAAGAAAAAGAAATATGTGCATTATGCTACAATATATAACAATCTATGTATAATAAAAAAAATAAGAAATATGTGCGTTATACTGCAAATTGTGTTATATATGAATGCAAGAATTGAACAAGTAAGAATTAAATAAGAATATTAGTTGAAAGGATATCAGACGGTTGAATTATTGCAGAGTGCTGTACAGAGTTGAATTATTGCACAACTCATTGTGCACATTTCCATTGCCTCACAGTAATCCTGCTTCCTCTCAGCAGGAACACAGCATTTCATGGTTTATTTAGTTTTTGTAGCCTAAAAGTAGCCATGCTCATTAAATATATGGCATTTTCATTGTGAAATAGAGAACCTGCTTTTTTCCCGTGACGGTTATACTTTTTTATGTCACACAAGCATCTAAAGTTTTCAGCCCATATCAGTTATAAAACACTGCTTGTGATGTATGATTTGTAAAATGAGACCTATTTCACCTTTTTTTTTTACTAAACTTTAAATTCATATTATTTGAAACATCTGTGTAAGATATTATATAAATATAGTTGTGCCACACACTTAGTTTCATTTTGACATCGTTCCTTTGCTTTTTGGCTGTAACTAACTGTTATCGTCACCATAGACGAATGAGCAGATCACAAATATCAGGGAAAAGATGCAACAGTATGAAAATGTCATGTCATGATTATAGTGATCAAAGTTATCATGGTAATCAGTATAATTTCCATGTTAAAATGTGCTGAAATTGTCCAGAAAGTAAATCATTTCACCAAGTTTTATCCTGAAAACTACAAAGAGAATCAGCAGCGTTTGTTGTTTGCATAAACATTAAAATAATAACTTAGCCAATGTCTTATGCAAACATTATGAAAAAGATATTGAACGTGCATAAATGTCAAAGGCAGCCAGTCTTTGAAATGTTCGCTCGAGGACTCAGAACCAGCAGCATCACAGGGTTTGCCTGCGTCACACCCACTCTGTAAATAAGGAAATGTCAAGACAAACTCATGTTGCACTCATGCAGCGTCTCTGAGACTGTTCCTAACTTTTTCTAAAAGTGTTTTTTAAACCATTTCATACCTAAAATATTACTCCTCGTGAGCTCGAATAACCCTGCAATCCATTG
>NW_024616071.1:0-1728 GCF_008729295.1 Plectropomus leopardus
GTGTGTGTGTGTGTGTGTGTGTGTGTGTGTGTGTGTCTGTGTCGTACGTGTCGTAGGAAGCAGTGTGGCACTCTCAGCGGGTGTTTCCAGCACGCCTCCAGCTCTCGCAGGAAGAACTGACTGTGGAAGTCCAGAAGCTTCTCGAGGTTCCCGAACACCACGGAGCGTTTCCCCCGCAGGTCCTGAGGAAGGTCGGCGCGCTCCATCTCCGGGAAGTAGTGATGGATGATGTAACGCAGAGAGCGCACGTACTCCCTCTCCGTGGTCACCATCTCCTCCACCACGTGACGCAGCTTACTGAAACACACACACACACACACACACACACACACATATACACACACACACACACACACACACACACACACACACACACACACACACACACACAGTGTTCAGGTACAGCTGGTATTTGGGTAAATGTTGCTGTGGTGATCATGTCATCGTGGAGGAGCGGTGTGTGGAGGAGGAGTTACTACCCACCTCCCTCGGGGGCGGGGCTCTGCTTTGGGGCTGTAGGAGGTCCTGGGGGACCCGGGGGTCCCGGGGCCGCGTCCCGCCCAGCCGGTAGCGGCGGTGCGGGGACAGAGCGTGTGGTCGGCGGCCTCGGAGCTGCTGACCTCCAGGCCGCGGATGAAGACGCCCGTGTTTCCGCGGCGCACCGGCTCGCTGAGGGCGCGAAGGTTCGGGCCGTAGCGCAGCACCTCGGGGGTGGGCGGGCAGTCGAAGCTCTGCGTCTTCCTCAGCTGCCTCCTGCTGGAGGAGAAGAAGGATGAGGAGGAGGAGGAAGGGGTGGAGGAGGTGAAGGAGTCGAGGCGGGGGAGGCTGGGACTGGAGGAGCAGACGTCCAGCCGGTCCGATGAATCCTCCGAGGAGACGCTGCGGAACAGGCGCTGCAGGAGCGGCGTGCGCTGCGGGGTGACGGGGGCGGAGCTGCGGGGAGGGGAGGAGGCTTTGGTTTCCTCCTCAGGTGGGCAGGAGGAGGTAGAGGAGGAGGAGGTGTCGTGGCCGCCCCAGAGTCCTGACAGAGTTCTCCTGGAGGAGGCGGAGCTCCTGCTAAGGTTGGAGTCGGAGCGCTGCCTGTGGGCGGAGTCTCGTGTGCGAAGCGCCGCCTCCATCTTCCTGTCCAGCATCCTCTTGGTCTCCTGACACTTGGACCAGGCGAAGCTCCACTGACGGAGGCCGCGCTCCCCCCGCAGCTCGCCCGCCGCCGCCTTCATCTCCTGGAAACGTGCGTCCTGGATGGGCAGGTGCTGGCGCTGGTACTCCTCCAGGCAGCCAATCACAGCCTGGCATTTGTCCGGCAGCGTGCAGTCCTCCATGCTGACCGCGGCTAGGTGACGCATACCCTCCAACGCCCAGCCATAGGCCTGCAGAGAGAGGAGGTCATGACGTCAGCACGGCTCCTGCAGGACAGCTGAGGTCAGACTTAAGACTTTATTAACTCTTAGGGACTGTCTGTTATTAACTCTTAGGGACTGTCTGTTATTAACTCTTGGGGACTGTTAGGGTTAGGTTGAATTATTTTTTTTCCATCTAAAATCACAGTGGCATCATGGAAAAAAAGGCATTTAAAGGGTTAAAATTCTGAAAATGCATGAATATTTGATTTTTATGATTAGGACTGATGTTGGTTCGAAGAATGAACTCAAACGTAAGTAGGAAATCATATTAATGTACGATACGAGTGTGAGTATTAACAAAGTGGGCTCTAAGGGGTTAATGACA
>NW_024616072.1:0-1526 GCF_008729295.1 Plectropomus leopardus
CCCCTGTCTGGTTTCACTTGGGCAATCAATAGAGGGTGTGACCCGCGTCAGCTGACCTCACCTATTGTTGCAGAGAGAAACTGAAACTCAGTGCTAAGCACTTAACGACCCCCCAGCACAAAAACAAACCCAAGCAAGATTTGACCTTACCTAAACTGGCTCAATCCTTCTTCTGTCTAAGATTCAGTGCTTGTTTATTTTTAAATACATAACTATAAGACTATACTTATGAATAAATTATATTTAGAATATAGATTCCTTTTATCTGTTAGTAGCTAATTATCTCCCCCAGGTAATTTTCAAATTCTTATCACTTTTTACTCTTTTTGTGAAATTTTCCGATTGTTTCTTGATGGAAGTTGCTTGTTGCCTGTTTCCATGTTTTTAAAAGAAATCAAGGCAGTTTTCTCAGACTTCAGAGGTTGAAAACCTTGTGAAAAGTGAAGCCAATCCAGGTTCTAAGGGCTGAAATAAAATACGAAGGAATGAACATGTTTGCGTGTGAGCAGTTTTTAATATTATAATGTATCTCTGATGTGGATTACAAGTTGTTTTTATGATTATTGTGTTTTACATTTCCCATCTGTGCACTTTTGGGGAACACCTGTCACCCAGCGGATGAGTTATTGAAGGTAAAAATAACCACTGAAGGAGATTAGTCTGTCAGCATTTGATTGTTTTAATCCTCAACATGTTTGGAGGAAGGAGACCAGCTTTCATCACACACCTGTGGTCATATTTCACACACACACACACACACACACACACATATATATATACAGTGGTCCCTCGCTATAACGCAGTTCACCTTTCACACAGATTTTTTTTAGTACAATTTTGCATGCTTTTTTTTTTTTTTTTTTTTTTACAGCGCATTGTGTTCTGCGTCCTCATTGGCTAAGGGACTGTAGACCATTGTCAATCAATCTCGTCCGTGCCATTTCTCCTGTACAGTACAGAATGCCTTCAGCTTGCAAAATTTACATAAACCTTCGATCGCTAGGCACGGTCGGAGGAACTGTGAAGTACTCCTGAGTCACTATTAATAATTTCTTATGTGTCCAACCTCGTAGGTTGATCGTTACAGTTAAATTCGTTAGTTCTAAAAGCCATCATAATTATTTATAGGAAAACGTTTATATTTTTATTTCTCAAACAAATGTTTGGGCCTGAAAACAGGTTTTGATCTTCGGTTTCATTCTATAATACTGGACTTATTTTTCTAAGAAGGTTTGAACTTTGTGTTTGTGTTGATGTGTTATGTTATGATGATAATGCCTGTCCTAGAAAAGTGTATAAAGTGTGTAATGAGGGGTTTTACAGCCTTAAAACATCTAAGATAAAAAAAATTGCAAATTGTATAATTGTAAAAAATAAAGCTGACTACTTCGCGGATTTCGCCTATTGCGGGTTATTTTTAGAACGTAACTCCCACGATAAACGAGGGACCACTGTATACACGGTTGCCATGGTTACTTTGGTTACTGTAGTTACTTTATCTACTGTGGTTAGTGATGTTGCCATGG
>NW_024616073.1:0-2548 GCF_008729295.1 Plectropomus leopardus
ATTTGTTTACGCCGCCACGGCTCCCCGGAGAGCCTGCCCCCGCTGCTGAAAAAAATCCTAGAGGAAACACTGACATTGCATTCAGCTCCTGTATCAGACAGCAACAGAGGAAGTTATTTTCTTTTTGTGATATAAACTCTACCCTCACATAGACCTGTAGAAACAAAATGACTACCTGACCACTGACTCATGCTATTGTGAAAGCTGAACAGCCTGCTTTAAACAGCTGCATTTCATCACTGACACATGACTTGAATCTTAGTAAATTGGATGAATCATTCTCAGAGTTCCCCTTTACTTTTCTAAAAAACAAAAAGTTTATCTTTAAGATAATCAGTACAAAAATCTCTCCCATGAAAAACTTCTGCTATTAGAGTGACTGTTGTTTCTGCCGTCTTTGTGCTGAAGTCTTTATCATACAAGTCAAAATGAAGAGTCATGAAGTAAAAAAATCCAGCATCCAAAAAAAAAAAGTAACGCAACAAAACCTTGGCACTGCCTCTCACGTTAGAGGGAGAAATATCAGTTTGATTGCAACCAATGCCTTCAAACTGGGCACCTACAGAGTGTCATGTTGGACGCACTGATCAGAGTTCATTTATTTAAGCAGCTGCAGTATGAGAACCAATCGGAAACCTCCAAAAAAGAAAAATGAAGTCAATGCAGAGGTGCCAAAAACTGCAATTTCTCTAATGGCCAGTAGAAGCTGTCTCAAAACAGCAGTCTGGTAAAAAAAATGGTTTTGGGGGGCGCTCGGTGGCTCAGTTGGTAGAGCTGGCGCCCCATATATAGAGGCAGTGTCCTTGCCGCAGCGACCGGCCTCGGCCCCGGCCTCGGCCCTTTGCTGCATGTCACCCCCCCTCTCTCACCCCATTTCACGCTATGTCTGTCCTGTCAAATAAAAGCAATTAAAAATATCTTTTAAAAAATGGTTTTGGTCTCTATAGCTAATTTCAACATTCATGAAAACTGTGCAGGAGTGAATTTTTATACAACTCACTAGTTTACATCTTATCAAGCCTCAATGTAACACACATTTAAGGACAGAGCAGCTGAGTGAGAGGCTGTCTAGGAGTTAAACCCACCAGGGCTGGACCCGAACTTTTGGCAATTCAAATATTCGTTAATTGGGTAGGTATTCAGTTTTTGATTTAGGCATGCTAATATTCTTTTCTTTTTTTCTTTGCAGAGGACGAATGCCTTATGAATGTTTGTGACCCTGCTGCTGCGTCAGTCTCATACTCAGTGACAGGAGTGAGAATTTTACCTAATGGTTATCAAAGGCTTTACCGACTGAGTCGAGCACCTGAATGCAAACACATGATGATAATAATTTGGTGCTTTCACTACAACATGATTTTAAGGTAGTGAGTGACACATGGTCTGATACAGATTGATCTACGATACAACACCATACGATATGACACGATACACTTTATTGTCCCTTTGGGTCACTTTGTCTTGACTCCAAGTGCTGCACACATTTCTCTGCATTCACAGAAGAATCAATAAATAAAACAACAGAAACAAACACAATCCAAATGGAAACAGAAAAAGCATGTTTCAAGGCAAACTAGAAAACTACTGAACCCTTATTGCACAGAACCACATGAAGCAAGAGAAAAGTTTCTTATGATGAAGCAAGATGAAAACAGATTTTGGTTATGAGGGTAAACTACAGGTCATCCATCAAGCAGAAGTCCTCATCTTTTCTTCATCTCTCCATGACTAAGCTATCAGCGAGCTAACACAACTCGGTGTGTGAACGCTGCAACAGTTTTCGCAATTGGCTGTTGCACAAAAGCAAATTACGTCTTACTGAACATCTCCGTGGAAAGAAGACAAAACATAAAGCACTGTGTGGTATACAAACATTTTTTAAAACCCTGCGTGCGGCCCTGGCTGAGAGTTTTGCTTTATGGGCCAAATCTAAAGAAAAAGTATATGGTGAAAAATCTGAAGAAACTCCCTCAAGACCTTGTTGAGATATTGTGCTCACGAGAATAAGAGGACACAAGGTCACAGTGACCTTGACATCAGACCACCAAATTCTAATCAACTTATTAGGCCGGTTTCCATTAACCCCTAAATGGCACAAACTGAAATTGTGAATATAAAATACACCAAAGGGAAATGCGTCATTTAAAAAAAAAAAAAAAAAAAAAAAAGCAAAAAAGATTTTACATTCGCATGAAGTGGTATTCCAGGTGATTCAAAAAAGCCATAATTCCCAAAACTGCAATGGAAACACTTTTTTTTAAACTTTTCTAGGTCACATGATGCTGTGCTGATGTCTGTGTGCTCGTCAGTATGAACTGGCTCCCTCATGATGCAGCAGGAGCTACAAGAGCTGTTATTGCATCACATAACTCCCAGAAATCCCTCTTACGTGGACGTTCCCACCTATAAGGAGCTTGCCTTTTCATAATCGCTCACATATCACGCTTACGTCGCCTTCAATTTGGAAATAATGACACCTAGTGCGGTGGCTGTGCAATAGTAATAAAGCTGCTGATGTTTTGAATGTCCATCGCCATGGTTACTGGGA
>NW_024616074.1:0-2609 GCF_008729295.1 Plectropomus leopardus
AGAATGCAGGAATCATGACAGAACCCCCCCCCCCAAGGGACGGCCCACGACGTCCCAAACCCAAAGTCACAGAAGCCGGGCGGGCGGTGGGGGCCCGGAAGGAGGGTCAAAACTCCTCGGACATGGCCGAAGCCCCGTCATCGACGTCATCAACGTTGTCGCCATCTCGCGCCACCGTCACCGTCGTCGTCGTCAGCAGGAGGATCCCTCCCCGGCGGCGGCACGGAACCCCTGGAGCAGGTCCCCAAACCAGAAGGGCCAGGGACAGGAGACGGAGAACGGGCAGGAACGGACGACCCACGACCAGCAGCAGCACGGGACGGCTCATCCGGATGACGCCTATGGAAGTCCTCGATGAGGCGGCGGTCCAGGACCTGTCGAGCCAGAACCCAGGACCGTTCCTCCGGACCGTACCCCTCCCAGTCGACGAGGTACTGGAGACCCCTGCCGCGGCACCTGGAACGAAGGAGCCGACGGACCGTGGAAGCCGGGGCCCCATCAATGATCCGTGGTGGAGGAGGCGGCTGAGCGGCAGGTTGCAGAGGACTCTCCCGGACCGGCTTGATCCTGGAGACGTGGAACGTGGGATGAATTCTCATGGCACGGGGCAGCGTCAGACGGACAGCCACAGGGTTGACGACCTTTTCAATGGGGAACGGACCGATGAACTTAGGAGCCAGCTTGCGGGAGTCCACCCTCAGTGGAAGGTCCTTGGTGGCCAACCAAACCCGTTGACCCACCTGGTAGGGGGGAGCCTGGGATCGGTGTCGATTAGCCGCCGAGGAGTAGCGACCCGCGGCCCGCAACAACGTGGTCCGGGCTCGATTCCAGGTCTGGCGGCAACGACGAATAAAGTCCTCCACTGAGGGGTAGGCCGTCTCCCTCTCTTGGGCAGGAAACAGAGAAGGCTGGTACCCATACGCACACTGGAAGGGGGAGAGCCCCGTGGCAGAGCTCTGAAGGGTGTTGTGGGCAAATTCCACCCACAGGAGCTGCGATGACCAGGAGGCGGGGTGAGACGAGGCCATGCAGCGCAGCGCCGTCTCCATCTCCTGGTTCATCCGCTCAGTCTGTCCGTTGGATTGGGGGTGGTACCCGGAGGACAGGCTGGCGGACGCCCCCAAAAGACGGCAGAACTCCTTCCAAAATGCTGAGGCGAACTGGGGCCCTCGATCGGAGACCACATCAGAAGGGATGCCATGTAGTCGGATGACATGCTGGAGGAGCAATCCCGCTGTCTCCTTGGCAGAGGGGAGCTTGGGTAAGGGTACCAGGTGCGCCATCTTGCTGAACCGATCTACCACTGTCAGGATCGTGGTGTTACCTCCTGACAGTGGCAGACCGGTGACGAAGTCCAGGGCGATGTGGGACCATGGGCGATGAGGAACGGGAAGCGGGTGCAGATGACCAGCAGGAGACTGGCGAGAGGTCTTACATTGTGTACAGACCGGACAAGAGTTCACAAAGTCTCTGGTGTCGGAGATCAATGTGGGCCACCAGAACCGTCGTTGCAGGACCTCTCTTGTTCGGTTGATACCAGGATGACAGGTGAGGCGAGATGAATGGGCCCACTGAAGCACCTCCGATCTGAACCCCTCCGGGACGAACAGCCGGTTCTGGGGGCAGGAACTGGGACCCGGCTGCTGTTCCAAGGCCGACAGGATACGTTCCTCGATGCCCCATGTGAGGGATCCCAGGAGTTGGGAGGCAGGAAGGATGCTGTCAGGGAGAGACGACTCCTCCTCCTCCTCCAGGAACTGGCGGGAAAGGGCGTCAGGCTTGACGTTACGGGAGCCCGGGCGGTATGAGAGGGTGAAGGTGAAGCGGGCGAAGAACAGGGCCCAACGGGCCTGGCGAGAATTGAGTCTCTTGGCAGTGCGAATGTATTCCAGGTTCTTATGATCGGTCCAAACGAGAAATGGAACCCTGGCACCCTCCAACCAGTGTCGCCACTCCTCCAGCGCCAACTTCACCGCCAGGAGTTCACGGTTGCCGATGTCGTAGTTGCGCTCCGCTGGGGTCAGTCGCCATGAGAAGAAAGCGCATGGGTGCAACTTCCCATCCTCACCAGAGCGTTGCGAGAGGATTGCTCCCACTCCCACATCCGAGGCGTCGACCTCCACCACGAACTGCCCATCAGGATCGGGGATGAGGAGAATGGGAGCAGAGCTGAAGCGCCCCTTGAGGTGTTCGAAGGCGTTGTCAGCTTCAGAGGACCAGCGGAACCGAACCTTGGAGGAGGTAAGGGCTGTGAGGGGTGCCGCCACCGTGCTGTAACCCCGGATGAATCTCCTGTAGAAATTGGCGAACCCAAGGAACCGTTGCAGCTGCTTGCGGGAATCAGGTACTGGCCATGATGTAACGGCGGAGACCTTGGCGGGATCCATCTTCATACTATTGTGACCGATGATGTAGCCCAGGAAGGAGACTGAGGATGCGTGAAAGTCACACTTCTCCGCCTTTACATACAGGGAGTTCTTGAGGAGGAGCTGTAACACAGTCTGCACATGATGGACGTGTTCCTGTCTGGACCGGGAGAAAATCAGGATGTCGTCCAGATAGACAAACACAAATTTGTTTAGATAGTCTCTCAGAACGTCGTTAATCAG
>NW_024616075.1:0-1753 GCF_008729295.1 Plectropomus leopardus
AAAGAAAACATTTGTAAATACTAAATGGAATACACGTGTTACAAAGTCACAATATTTTATTAAATACAACATAAAATCTTAAATGTGAAACAACTATACAAAATAATTCAAAAATATAAACAATATAAAACAGAACTCAAACACTTTCAGCAAAAAACAACAACAAAAAAAAAATCACCGCCTGTCCACCATTCTCTCAAGTAGAGAGAAGAGCCTCTCCATCCTCTCTCTGCTCTCCTGAGCTCTCCTCTCCTCTGCCTCTCTTTGCTGCCTCATGTCCTCCTTAATTAAATTAAGGAGTTCATCTTCTCTCCCTCTCTTTCTCTTCCTCGCTGGCCCTAGCTGGTTCTCCTCCTCATCCTCCTCCTCCTCCTCATCCTCATGATCAGCCCCCGCAGCACTTGGCCCTAGTGTGTCCTCAGGGATGGAGGCAATTAGGACAGGGGGAGCCATGGAAGGCGTCTGTCCTAATATCTCATCCATGAGGACAAACCAGGGCCAAGTTGCAGCGGTGGGCTTCCCGCTGACCCCCTCTCCTGTCCCTGGATATTTGCAATCCTGAGGCAAAGGAAATCAATCATGTCAACAGCAGCAGTATTCAGCAAGTCAGTTTTATTCAAAAAGGCCATTATCACAAACCACAGTTTTCCTCAGAGGGCTTTACAGCATAACAGAGTATTTATTAACTTGAATGCGTAAAACAAATATAATTTAGTTTTGAAATCATCATCCAAACCTGTACATACTTTGTATTTTTTTTTAAGATTGTCCCATTTTTTTTTTTGCCTGTTGGGGCTCAACCTTCCCCTCCAGGCCCATTTTTTCCAGGATTGTTCTAAACACAGACAAACATCATCAGGACAGACACAAAATCTCTCAAACATTTAGATGATGCAATTTGTTCTCAAAGGCTGAGAGCTCCTGGCATCAAGCTAAACGGGCAGCAGAGCCTCGCTCAGCGGGCGGAGCTCTCCTCTGCTGCGGGCAGCACAGCGGGGCTACAGCGCCGAGCTGCTCTACATAGTTACTATGCTAGGTGGCTACATGTTAGCATTACTAGCGTCGCAAATTATTACAAGAAACTGAGGTTTTAAGGTCCCTCAAGTTTAAAATATCTGGCGTTTAATTTTCAAATGGTTTAAAACCCAATACTTACACTTGAATGTAAAATCTGCGCTCTGATCTCCGCTCTGTGCCGCCATGTTGACAAAGGAGTTTAACCGGCACGCAAGGAATCTTGGGAAATGGAAGGCCGCGAAGGATAGTAGCGATGCATCCTCCAAACAGAGGGAAAAGGAGGACGCATTTGTGGGCTGCGAAAGGAGGAGCCTTCGACTTTTGACCAAATGGGACAGCCTTCGCGCAGCGCTGTGACGTAATCAGCCTTCGAATGCAGCCTCCGAAGGATGCAGACCCTGAATTGGGACACAGCTACTGTGTACAAGACAGCAGAAAGACCCTTGACCTGGTTGACCTTGGAGGCAAACCCATCTTGTCTGCATTTCAGACAGAGATCTGAAGTTAACAGCCAATGCTCCACACATGTACGGCATCCAAGCAGAGACTCACAGCAGGTGGAAAACATGGGCTCCTTCATCACAGCTGTAAGGTTTAAACAAAGAAAAAATATGCAGAAAACAGATATGAATGGTTACTTTGAATAAAAATAAGAATATTATCTGAAGGCTGTATTGTGTTCTGTTGTCTATTGTTACATAATCATACCTCGACAAACCATACAGGTGAAGGCATC
>NW_024616076.1:0-1532 GCF_008729295.1 Plectropomus leopardus
GCGCCCCTTGGGAGGAACAGAACCAGGAAGGAGGTCAATGGCGCAGTTGTAGGGCCGATGTGGAGGCAGTGACGTGGCCCTCGTCTTGTTGAAGACCTCCCGGAAGTCATGATACTCAGGGGGTACCATGGAGAGATCTGGTGTGGAGCAGGAACTGGCAGGTGGCACGGGCGTGACAGTTTGTTGAAGGCAGATCTGGCGGCAAGAGGGACTCCACCCCAAAATGGACCCTGTAGACCAGTCAATGTGGGGATTATGACGACGCAGCCAGGGGTAACCAAGGATCAGGGGGAGATTCGGAGACCTTAGCACATGGAAACTGATGGTCTCAAGGTGCGTGCCTGACAGGAGCATGGAGATGGGCGTGGTCTGGTGGGTGACTCTTCCCAGGAGGGTCACCTCCTGGGAAGAGTCCAGTCTAGCGCGCTGGCCGGAATAGGACGGGGCAGAGGATCTAGCTCGATCTCCAGCTGCCGGGCGAGTTCCTCATCGATGAGGTTAACATCAGCTCCAGAGTCTATGAAGGTGGCGAGGGTGTGGGACCCCTCCGCCAACAGAAGCTGGACATGGAACAGTGGCCGTTGATTAGGGGCAGAGTTCAGTGATCGGCTCAGCAGGATGCCCCCATCTACCGCTGGACACCGTGAAACAAAATGGCCGGCCTGGCCGCAGTAGAGACAGAGGTTCCCACAACGTCGTCTCTCCCGTTCCTCGGGCGGCAGACCGGTGCGACCCACCTGCATGGGTTCTGCTCCTGGGGTGGTTTCAGAATGAAGACCGGGGTTAGCAGGTGGCCCATGCTGGCGGATGGGGAAACGATGATCAGCTCCCTCCAACCGTTGCTCTCTCCTTCTGGCTTGAATCCGCCTGTCTAGCCTTGTGGTCAGTTCAATCAGGCCATCCAATGAGCTGGGAAGGTTGAACGAAACCAACTCGTCCTTTATGTATGGAGCTAGCCCGTTGAGGAAGGCGTCGCATTGAGCCGCCATGTTCCACCCGCTCAGCCTGGCCCGGGTTCTGAAGTCAATGGCGAAATCAGCGACCGTCCGATTCCCCTGTCTCTGACTCAGGAGACCCCGGGTGGCGTCAGGTCCCGCTGGAACTGGTCTGAAAACCTTTCGTAATTCCTCCGCGAAGGACTGGAAGGAGGCACAAGCTGGCGTGCCTCTCTCCCATTCCGCCGTTCCCCACAAGCGTGCTCTGCCGGTGAGGTGATTAATGGTGAAGGCGACTCTGGCTCCCTCAGTGGCGAAGGTGTGTGGCTGCAGGGCAAACAGGATCGAACAGTTCGTCAGGAACGGGTTACAGCCCTCTGGATCCCCGGCGTATCGTTCAAGAGCCCCCACCCGAGGTTCGGATGCCGGGCTGAGCGTTAGCGTCTGTGGTGGAGCAGGTGAGGCGGGAGCCGGTGTTGGCGGAGCGTGCTGAGTCAACGAGGAAGCCATCTGCTGCACTTAGGTGGCTAACTAGGTTAGCGCACGCTCCAACGCTGAAGCCGATTGGCGAGCTTCGGCTGCGTTAGAGGTGAGCTG
>NW_024616077.1:0-1298 GCF_008729295.1 Plectropomus leopardus
GGCTGTGTGCGTTGCACGTGCGCACATCTGCTGCCCTCCAGCCATCCGCCAGTGTACATTAACAACAACATCCTCCAGCTGCGTTCCAGTTGGATGTGGAAGGTGTCTTTGGCTGAAAGCTCTGACAGACAAACACGGGGTCTCTGCTACATACTTGGCACGTGTGAGATGTTTCAGTTGGTGGAAGTCTGTAACGTCACCCCTTGATGCCACTGAATCCTTCACACTCAACCTTTAAAGCAACAATAGTCAAACAATAACATGACAAATGGCAGAGCCATTAAAAATATGAGTTTTTTCACATATTGACGGCAGCAAGACATTCCACAACTGGATTATGAAGAGAACCAATAAAAACCCTTTTCTTTGTTACAGATGTGTAGAGTGAGGAGTGAATAGTGCCCCCTAGAGGTCCGCTCTTACTAAGCACCCTGGGAGCTTTTTTCCACAACTTACTTAAACGTACAAATGCACTTTCACACAGTGAGTTTCAGTTAACATTTAACAGCACAATATACTTAAACTCTTCCACATCTCTTTGTCATAAAATATTTACACCGGAGATGAAGGCTAATAGAAACATAAAAGACAAAAAAAAACCAACTAAATAAATACTTAAAACAAAAAGGTTCTGCAGTTCATTCTTATGCAGCTCACATATTAAAGGGGCAGTTCACCCCAAAATCAAAAAAAGATTTTTTTTTTTCCCTTTTGCCTGTAGTGCTATGTATCAGCCTAGATAAAATTTCAGGCTATTAAAAAACAGCATGTTATATTTTCTTAATGCAGAGCTACTCGGCTGAATAACATACCCAACTTCCGATGAATCATAATGAGGGAAAAAACAGTCAAAAATAGCATGAAAATAAATGCTTGATCATAAAAGGTGTTCAAGCCAGCCACAGATGAAAGTCAGATACTGATAGATAGTGATTAGTGCACCTCAGCACAGAACTGTCTGCGATGTGGAGGAGTCAAAGACAGTGCACAGATGATCAGACACCAGGAAATGTTAGAATCACACAGAGATATTAATAGCCAGGTTATGTTCCAAATCATATCCTGAGTATGAATAAAATCAGAAGACAGGAGCTAGTATTTATGCACTGCAAATGATGCTGACATGAGACGGCCCCGGGGCAGAATTTAAAACAATATAATACTATAAAATGATTTTAATTGTCATTAGAAATTATAATGGTAACAGTGTCTGGTCAAGGGTACCAATAATTCCTAAATACATCTCTAGTCAAGCTGTCAACCACATCAACATATTCTAATAGAATGGTTTGTATGAT
>NW_024616078.1:0-1836 GCF_008729295.1 Plectropomus leopardus
ATGATGCTGATGATGATGAGGATGTTGATGTTGGTGATGATGATGATGATATGGTGATGATGAAGATGATGATATGTTGATGATGATTATGGTGGTGATGAAGAAGATGATGATGGTGGTGATGATGATAATGATGGTGATGATGGTGATGAGGAAGATGATGATATGTTGATGATGATGATGATGAAGATAATATGTTAATGATGATGATGATGAAAGTAATGATGGTGTTGATGTGAATGATGATGAAGACGATATGTTAACAATGAAGATGATGATGATGATGATGAAGATTATGATGATGATAATGATATGTTGATGATAGTGATGCTGATGGTGATGATGATAGTGTTGATGATGAGGATGATGATGAATATGATGATGGTGGTGATGATGGTGATGATGATGGTGATGATGAAGATGATGAAAGTGTCAGTATTGATGATGATGATGAAGATGAAAGTGTTGGTGATGAAGATGATGTATGGTGATGATGAAGATGATGTATGGTGGTGGTGGTGATGATGATAATAATGGTGATGATGAAGATGATGAAGATGATATGTTAATGACGATAAGGAAGGTGATGATGGTGTTGATGTGAATGATGATGAAGATGATGTTAACAATGAAGATGATAGTGATGATGATGTTGATGATGATGAAGATTATGATGATGATGATGATGTTGATGATATGTTGATGATGATGAAGGTGATGATGGTGTTGATGTGAATGATGATATGTTAACGATGAAGGTGATGATGATGAAGATGTTGATGATGATGAAGATGATGATGGTGATGAAGATGAAGATGACGTATGGTGGTGATGAAGATGATGATAATAGTGTTAGTGATGATGAAGATGATGTATGGTGATGGTGATGATGATGATGATGATGATGAAGATGTATGGTGGTGGTGATGATGAAGATGTATGGTGGTGATGATGATGAAGATGATGGAAGTGTTGGTGATGGTGATGATGATGATGATGTATGGTGGTGGTTATGATGATGATGAAGATGATGATGGTGGGGTGATGATGAAGATGATGATGATGATGATGAAGATGATGGTGGTGATGAAGATGATTAAGATGTTGAAAGTGTTGGTGGTGGTGATGATGATAATGAAGATGATGGTGGTGAAGATGATGTATGCTGAGGTGATGATAAAGATGGTGGTGGTGATGAAGATGATGGTGGTGGTGGTGATGAAGATGATGATGAAAGTGTTGGTGGTGGTGATGATGAAGATGATGATGGTGGTGATGAAGATGATGTGGTGATGAAGATGATGGTGGGGTGATGATGAAGATGGTGATGGTGATGATGACAATGGTGGTGACGATGACGATGATGATGTGGTGATGATGTTGAAGATGATGGTGGTGATGATGAAGATGATTATGGTGGTGATGATGAAGATGATGATGGTGGTGACGATGAAGATGATGGTGGTGATGATGAATATGATGATGGTGGTGATGATGAAGATGATGGTGGTGATAATGAATATGATGATGGTGGTGATGATGAAGATGATGATGGTGGTGATGATGAAGATGATGAAAATGATGGTGGTGATGATGAAGATGATGATGGTGGTAATGATGAATATGATGGTGGTGATGATGAAGATGATGGTGGTGATGATGAAGATGATGATGGTGGTGATGATGAATATGATGATGGTGGTGATGATGATTGTGATGATGATGATGATGAAAGTGTCAGTATTGATGATGATGATGAAGATGAAAGTGTTGGTGATGAAGATGATGTATGGTGATGATGAAGATGATGTATGGTGGTGGTGATGATGATGATAA
>NW_024616079.1:0-321 GCF_008729295.1 Plectropomus leopardus
GTAAAGTAAATATGTGCTGTATATCCTCATCCATTTATTGTTTGAAACAGTTCTGTAAAGGTTGTATTTTATGTTTGCCGGTAGAGAAAAAATCCCATTTGTGTATTTAATTGACCTAACCTTGTTAGCTTAGCATTTAATTAGAATTTATTAATTGGAGGTGTACCATGTAAATGTTGCCTCTATTTTACATATAATAAGTGCCAAATTACGGTACAGTGCTTTCTTGAAAATTAAATTCAATTGTTGGGGATTTTAGGACCCATAAAGTAGAGAATTAACATGTAATGTATTGCAAGAGAATGTATTGTTATATATTGT
>NW_024616079.1:398-1098 GCF_008729295.1 Plectropomus leopardus
ATATATATATATATATATATATAACATGGACCACTGTATACGCCCTGTATAGTTTACTTTTTAATACACTTCAGCACTGCTCTCACAGTCTTAACATACATGTATCTCCCTGTGTGCTGTTAGGTCCTCGCCGCAGTCTACAAAGCCCTGTCAGACCACCACGTGTACCTGGAAGGGACACTGCTCAAACCCAACATGGTCACAGCCGGACACTCCTGCCCCAACAAGTACAGCAGCGAGGAAATTGCCATGGCAACCGTCACTGCCCTGCGTCGCACAGTGCCTCCTGCTGTCACAGGTGAGACTCAGATATGTATAAGAAACAAAATTTAATTTGGTGTAACCCACATGATTTGTGCATATTGTACAAGGAATAAATACTCCCAAAATATTAACTGAAAACTACTATAATAATAATATCTAATAATCTAAAAATACACCTTCTGCTATAGTATCAATAACATATTGTGTAAATACTCAATTATACATTTCCATTATTTTAGAATAAGTTAATATGTAAAGTAAATATGTGCTGTATATCCTCATCCATTTATTGTTTGAAACAGTTCTGTAAAGGTTGTATTTTATGTTTGCCGGTAGAGAAAAAATCCCATTTGTGTATTTAATTGACCTAACCTTGTTAGCTTAGCATTTAATTAGAATTTATTAATTGGAGGTGTACCATGTAAATGTTGCCTCT
>NW_024616080.1:0-1475 GCF_008729295.1 Plectropomus leopardus
ACCATGGACAGCGACTCAAAGCACTTCGAAAGCATGAAATTACTGCACAGTACTGTACCCGATATACCATAAGTAAAAAGATGTCAACTTTGTTGTACTGAAATTGATCCTCGATCACAGCACCCTTTGTTGTCTGTAGGGAAATGTACTTCCAATTTTCTAGTATGTAAAAAAGAGAAAACAAACCGATTACAATCCAGTTCATCCCAGAGGGACAAGAGTGTTAGTTCAGTATCAAATCAAAGTGCTGCAAATAATAATACTTTGTTGGTTAAGTCGAAAAAGATTAAGAAGCAATTATAAATACTCTCATGACTTTAGAACAGACCCTTTGGTCTGATAGAGGGCATGACTGTTTTCAACATGTTTCTCTGTATGTTACGAAATACATCTTGTTAACTTCAAGAACCGATTTACTTCCTCATGTTAATATCAGGTTTAGGCACGGCTTACCTTTTCTTTATTGGGCAATGTCTGAGTTCTGGTAAAAGTGTCTCCTCCGTTAATACTGATCAGCTCCGCATCTACAGGCGGAAACGGTGCAGGGAAAACCACTACGTCACTCTTGAGTGTGTCTGAGCTGAAACACACGTCATACTGCTGAGTAGATTTGGAGTAAGACCAGCTCCCATCAGGGTGGGTGGTGATCATTGGGGCGCTGTACCTGCTGAAAGTGCCGTCTGTCCTGTGGCATCTGACAGCTATTAAAGTGATGAGGCTGAGCAGAAAGATCACTGACACCGCCACAATGGCGATCAGCAGATACAGGTTCAAATCCGAGAAGGTGTCCTCCTTTATGGGCACATGTCTGAACTGAGTCTGGATGTCAGCTGTGCTTTCAACCACCACCACATCAATAGACACAGTAGCTGACAGGGAGGGTTCTCCGTTATCAGAAACCAGCACCACCAAGGGATGAGTTTTCAGGTCATTGTCACTCATTCTCCTCTTAGTCCTGATTTCTCCGGTGCTGGTTCCGATCCGGAAGAGGTTGTTTCCTTTGGGTTCAGAGAGGTGATAAGAGAGCAGCGCGTTGTATCCAGAATCTGCGTCTACAGCCCTGATCTTTGCCACAAAGTATCCTGCTTCAGCAGAATAGGGGATGCTCTCACTGTTAACGGAGCCGTGCTCAGAATAGGGCGCGAGAATTGTTGGATTGTTGTCATTTTCATCCAAAATAAAAACGTTGACAGTCACGTTGCTGCTGAGCGGAGGGACACCAGAGTCTGTGGCCTGAACTTTAAACTGAAACGTTTTTGTCTCCTCATAGTTAAAAGACTGCAGGCTGACTATATCTCCAGTCTCTGAGTTGATGTTTACCATTGTGGGAAGGTGTATAGATTTCCTATTACTGTCTAAAAATGAGTAGCTTACATGACCGTTGTTGTTAACGTCAGCGTCATTTGCAGACACTGTTTTAATAACTGCTCCCACTTTACCGTTTTCTTTCACATAAATGTTTATCGATTGTTCTG
>NW_024616081.1:0-2052 GCF_008729295.1 Plectropomus leopardus
CCCAAAAAGCAAGGCTATAGTATGGCAAAAATGTCAAAATATGACACATCCCAAAAACAGCTGAAAACAGCTTAAAAGTGCATTAAATAGCGTGCCGAGACACGCCATAGCATAGAATGTTGCAAAAACAGCCAAAACCACAATAAACTGGCATGTCGGAAGATATGACAAAAAAAGCAAGGCTATAGTTAGGCAAAAATGTCAAAATATGACACGTCCCAAAAACAGCTGAAAACAGCTTAAAAGTGCATTAAATAGCGTGCTGAGACACGCCATAGCATAGAATGTTGTAAAAACAGCCAAAAACACAATAAAATGGCTTTTTGGAAAATATGACCCAAAAAGCAAGGCTATAGTATGGCAAAAATGTCAAAAAATGACACGTCCCAAAAATTGCTGAAAACAGGTTAAAACTGCATTAAATAGCGTGATGAGACATGCCATAGCAGAGACTGTTGCAAAAATATCCAAAAACACCATAATATGGCATGTCGAAAAAATGACCCAAAAAGCAAGGCTATAGTATGGCAAAAATGTAAAAAGATGACACGTCCCAAAACAGCTGAAAACAGCTTGAAAGTGCATTAAATAGCGTGCTTAGACACGCCATAGCATAGAATGTTGCAAAAACAGCCAAAAACACAATAAAATGGCATGTCGGAAAATGTCACAAAAGCAAGGCTATAGTAAGGCAAAATTGTCAAAAGATGACACGTCCCAAAAACAGCTGAAAACAGCTTAAAATTGCATAAAATGGTGTGCTGAGACACGCTATAGCAGCAGATTTTGCAAAAACAGCCAAAAACACAATATTAAGGCATGTCGGAAAAAATGACCCAAAAAGAAAGGCAGGTATGGCAAAAAAAAAAATTTAAAAGATGACACGTCCCTAAAATAGCTGAAAACAGATTAAAAGTGCATTAAATAGCGTGCTGAGACACGCCATAGCATAGAATGTTGCAAAAAGATCAAAAAATACCATAACATGGCATGTCAAAAAAATGACAAAAAAAGCAAGGCTATAGTATGGCAAAAATGTCAAAAAAGATATGTTCCAAAAACAGCTGAAAACAGCTTAAAAGTGCATTAAATAGCATGCTGAGACACACCATAGCATAGATGGTGCAAAAAACGGCCAAAATATGGCATGTTGAAAAAATGGCCCAAAAAGCAAGGCATGTATGTCAAAAATGTCAAAAAAAAGACACGTCCCAAAAACAGCTGAAGTCAAATTAAAACTGTATACCATAGCATGCCGAGACACACCATACCATAGACTGCTGCAAAAAGATCCAAAAACACCATAATATGGCATGTCGAAAAAATTACCCAAAAAGCAAGGCTACAGTAAGGCAAAAATGTCAAAAAAAGACATGTCCCAAAAACAGCTTAAAACAGATTTAAACCGCATTAAATAGCATGCTGAGACATACTATAGCGGAGAATGTTGCATCACTGGCCAAAGACAACATAATGGGGCATGTCAAAAAAAATGACTTGACAAGCAAGGCTATAGTTTGGCAAAAATGTCAAAAAATGACACTTCTCAAAAACACCTGAAAACAACTGAAAACCAAATTAAATTGTGTGCCAAGACACGCCACATTATAGATTGTTCCAAAGAGATCCAAAAATGCGTTAATGTGGCATGTTGAAAACATGACCAAAAAGCAAGGCTATAGCATGGCGAAAAATTTCAAAATATGACATCTCCAACGAACAGCTGAAAATCACTTAGTATAGCATATCGGACATGGTCATGGTACACAATGTTGAAAAAACATACCACAACGTTCAGAAACCCCATAAAACAGCATGTTGAAAAACTGACTAAAAAAGCAATACTATACTATGGCGACAAATATCAAAATAAAAACATATCTGAAAAATTGCTGAGAATCATAGCACTTTGAGGCCTGTTATAGTATATGACCAAAAAATTGTGCGAAGCGTGTCTCGGCACGCAATTTAACATGGTTTTAAGCTGTTTTCAGCTGTTTTTGGGACATGTCATTTTTTGACATTTTTGCCATGCTATAGCCTTGCTTTTTT
>NW_024616082.1:0-4367 GCF_008729295.1 Plectropomus leopardus
CTCTGTCCCCGCGGTTGCCCCCGTTGCTGTCTCTGTCCCCGCGGTTGCCCCCGTTGCTGTCTCTGTCCCCGCGGCTGTCCTCGCTGCTGTCTCTGCTCCCGGTCTCCGCGCTGAGTGAGAACGTGTCCTCGGGATGTGGACAGTGTCCCTCCGGAGGCTCCGGTCCCTCGGCGGGTCCCCGGCTGTCCTCTCCGCGCGCTCCCTCAGCTGCTCTCCTCCGCCGGAAGTGCCCGCTGAACGGGTCCGCAGCAGCTTCCTGGACTTCTTCCGGCGGAGACATGGACACTTGCTGGTCCCGTCGTCCCCGGTCCGACCCCGAGGAGACCGCAGCCTGCTGTTTGTCAACGCCGGCATGAACCAGGTCAGTCCAGACCCGGTCCGTCCCGTAAGCTAGCGGCTAACAGCTAACTGTTTCAAAACAAGAGTCCTCTAAATTTGCACAGTGCTGAAGCGCAGTTTCACGGGATTTAGGGACTGTTCGGTATTTATGAGAGCGGAGGGGGCGGTGCAGATGATGTTTGAATCTCTGAGGAGGGACAGACAGCTACAAAGAGCAAGACTTTGGATTATTTTACTGCATTATAAAAACAATCTGTGGGTTTGCAGTTGTTTTCTCTTAAAATTAATGTGGCTTTTTCTTTTTTTAAATTTTTTTTGTTTTTTTCTCCTTAAAAACATAGTCAATTTTTCTTTTTTATTTTATAATTAATATATATGTATATATTGTTTTTTGGTGATTTTTTTCCTCCACTGTCAGAACAGGAAATGACACAAATAGCACTTCCTGTTTCCTGTTGTTTGTGTCGAAGGTAACGTGTGTTTTTATGTCAGTGTTGCAACATTTAAAGATTCAATCATTTTAGAAGTAGCTGTATTTACATGCACTATTGATTTATTCTGTCAAAATGGGACATAAACTCCGTCCATGTAGCCCAGAGACATCGGATCATTAAAAAAAACAAAATCATTTTGAACAACTGTCACACACGCCAACATTCATAACTTCCCTCTGAAGAATATAACACGGCATTTTACTGCAGTCAGCTTTAATATGAACTGATAACTGGATATTTTATATGACACAGAAGCTCATGTGTCTGTCTGTGCAGTGAACCTGTCGATCTTTAGTACAGATATAAGCCAAACCAGAACCCAGAACCCAGAACCCAAACCCCAAAACCCAAACCAGAACACAACACGCCTCTCGTGTATGTCAACACACTCATTTATCAGCCAGAAACTGTAAACAGAGATTATTGTTGGGATCATGTGGGACAAACTCTTCTGTGCAGGTGGATCAGGTGCAGGTGGATCGGGTGCAGGTAGATCAGGTGCAGGTGGATCAGGTGCAGGTGGATCAGGTGCAGGTGATTGTTGATCCAGATGAACAGGTGATGTGATGAGGATCTGACAAGTGGATTGGGTGCAGGGCTGCAGAGAGCAGGATCATTGGGAGCAGGATTATTGCCGGCTTTGCAATGGTGACATTTTTATCTTCTGAAATGTGCGAATCGAAGCCTTTAATCGTTTTGGTAAACTACACGGACTCTTTTCAAATTAAAGCTTTAAAATCGTACTTTTTTTTTTTTTTCTAACTCATATTTTATTGATTTTCTCATTTAAACAACACAATACATATAGAACATAGTGTCAGTGGAATCACTTTCAGTCTTTATGATGTTTTTTGTAGACAGTCCATTTTTCCCATCTGCTTTCGCATAATGATTGTTGTAGTTTTATAATATGCGTGAGTCTCTCCATAACGTGTATCTCATCAATGATTTCCATCCAGTTCTTCCGAGTAGGGGGGTCTTCTTTATGCCATTTCCTTGTGATGGCTTTTTTTGAAGCCGCCAGTAAAATCTTGATCAGATACCAGTCTTTGTCTTGAATGCTTTCTCGAGTTACATTTCACAAGTATAGTACAGTGCATGTTTTAGGCAGTTCATAGCCTAATATCTTTTTCATCTCTTTCCACACATCATCCCAGTATCTTGTAATTTTGGTACAATGCCAAAAAACGTGTATGACCCACATTCTGTTCCCCACACAGTCTCCAGCAGAGTTGTTGAGTAGGTGATCGTCCCTTTTGCGTTTTCGGTGTGATGAAAAATCTCACAATGTTTTTCCAGCAAAATTCTTTCCATGTTCTGGAATTACTAGTTGTTTGCTGTGTTTTAAATATATTATACCACATATCGTCAGTTATTACTTCCTTTAGTTCTTTCTCCCACTTGTCTCTTATGTATAAAGTTGAAGTGTTTCTGTTTGCTACCATACCTTGGTATAATTCAGATATTACTCTTCCAAATTGGTTCTTGTGTGTATTACATAGAGTCACAATCACTTTATTTGGTTCACCTGGGAGGTTTGGCTTTATTTCTTTATTAAAGTAGTCTCTGACTTGTAAATACATGTAAAAATCTTGATGCTCTGATCCATATTCCCTTCTTAATTTAGGAAAGCTTTTGATTTCTCTTTTTTCAATTACTGTATCTAATATATTTAGGCCCCTATTTGCCTATTGTTTAAATTTCTGGTTCAGAGTCCCTAGTTTGAAATTAGTGTCATAGGCCATCCAATTCAAAACTTTTATCTAATTTTCCAGTCTGTACTTCTTTACTACTTTGAACCAAATCTCCAAGGTGAATTTGGTGATTGGATCCAGCTTTCCTTCTTTTTGTTTGAAGATATTTCTATTAGCAATCATACTCTGCACATGACAGTTCTCTATATTTAACTCTATCTCCTTCCATCTTGTGGCACAGTTTGTTGCACACCAGCATATCAACGGCCGGAGCTGTGCAGCATAGTAATATTCTTTAAGGTTTGGCAGCGCCAATCCTCCCCCATCTTTAGATATTTGAAGTGTTGTATATTTAATTCTTGGTTTGCATCCCTTCCAAATAAATCTTGAAATTTTTTTGTCCCACTCTATAAATTGTGAGGGAGGGATCGGCACTGGCAAACACTGAAGTAGATACAAAATTCTTGGCAACACGTTCATCTTGATAATTTCTATTCTTGAGCTAAAATCTAACATCAGAACTTCCCATCTTTCCATATCCTTTAAGATTTCTTGATTTAGAGGTTTGTAATTTATTTCATATAATTCAGATAGATTTTTTGTGATTTTTATTCCTAAATAATGGATGGATTTTTTGTCCCATTTGAAACTATATCTTTGTTGAATTTCTATAGATGGGGAGTAATTAATGGACAAGATTTGTGTTTTTTCAACATTTAATTTATATCCAGACAGGTGCCCATAGAATTCTATGGGCACCTGAATTCTAAAAAAACCAGACTCCAGCCTACCAAAATTGATGACCTTATCATCAATTTTGGTAGGCTGGAGTCTGTTTTTTTAAAATATAAAAGACGTCATCCGCGAACAGCCCAATTTTGTGTTCCGTATCTCTTATATTTATTCCCTCTATTTCCTCTTTTTGCCTCACTGCTTGAGCTAGAGGTTCAATAAAGATTGCGAATAGGGTGGGGGAGAGACAGCACCCCTGTCTAGTGGACCTTTCTAACTTGAACCACTTAGTAAGACTGCCATTTACTTTTATTCTTGCTATTGGGTCCTGATACAGTGTTCTAACACATGAAACAGACTCTGGTTTGAAGCCAAATTTCTCCAAGCAAAGATCCAAGACTCTCCAGCTAACGCTATCAAAGGCTTTTTCAGCATCTAAGCTTATTAATATGGCACTTTCTCCTTTTTTTTGTACTTCTTCTATTATATGCAATGTCTGTCTTATATTGTCCTGGGTCTGTCGCCCTTTAATGAAGCCAGATTGATCTTCACTTATTAGCTCTGTCATGAAGGTTTCAAATCTGTTGGCTTAAATCGACGTGTATATATCTTGTAATCACAATTTAGTATCGATATTGGTCTATAATTTTTACAGTATTCCTTGTTTTTACCTTCCTTGGGATAACAGTGATAATGGCCTCTTTCCATGAGGGGGGGAGTATGCCTTTTTTTATTGTCTGATTCAATGACGCTAATAATAGCGGGTTTAGTTCCTTTCTAAAAGTCACTTCCTGGGGCTTTATTTGATTTCAATTTCTTAATGGCGTTTTCTAATTCTTTTTCTGTAATCTGTGAACATATTAAAGTATTTTGTGATTCCCCTATTGTTGGAAGGTCCAATGAATTTAAAAATGTTTTTATTGTCTCATCATCTGCAGCAACAGGTTGAGAGTGAAGGCTTTTATAGTATTCTTCAAATTTTTCAAATCATTCAATCATCATCAATTTTCAATCTCCTCTGGTTTAAATACTAATGAGTTTGTTGTAGGTTCTCTAATTCTATGAATTGTGTTGAGTTGTTGTTTATTTCTTAAGCGCCTGGCTAACG
>NW_024616083.1:0-1200 GCF_008729295.1 Plectropomus leopardus
GAGTGTGGAAAGAGATTTGGAACCAAGACGTGTCTGAAGAGACACATGAGAACTCATACAGGAGAGAAACCATTCAGCTGCTCAGTGTGTGATAAAGCATTCAATGACAGTGGAAATCTGACACTGCACATTAAAACTCATACAGGAAAGAAACCATTCAATTGCTCAGATTGTGGGAAAAGATTTTTGTGCAAGGTATATCTGAAGAGACACATGTCAACTCATACAGGAGAAAAACCATTTCATTGCTCATTGTGTGGTAAAGGATTTTTGTGCGAGTCACATCTGAGGAGACATGTGACAATTCATACAGGAGATAAACCATTCAAATGCACAGTGTGTGGTAAAGCGTTCAGTGAACGTAGAAAACTGAAGTTACACTTAATAACTCATACAGGAGAGAAGCCATTCAATTGTTCAGTGTGTGGTAAAGCTTTCAGTGAGAGTCGAAAACTGAAGTTACACATTATAGCTCATACTGGAGAAAAACCATTCAGTTGCTCAGTATGTGAGACAAGATTTTTGTGCAAAGCATATCTGGCAAGACATATGAAAACTCATTTAGGAAAAAAAGCGTTTAGTTGCTTAATCTGTGATAAAAAATTTTTGTACAGGTCAGGTCTGAAAGGACATATGACATCGCACACAGGAGAGAAACCATTCAGTTGCTCCGTGTGTAATAAAGCTTTCAGTCAAAGTGGACAACTGAAGCTACACATGAAAATTCACACTGGAGAGGAATCGATTAGCTGCTCAGTGTGTAATAAAACCTTTTTGTGCAAGGCATCTCTGATGCGGCACATGAGAACGCATTCAGGAGAGAAACCGTTCAGTTGCTCATTGTGTGGTAAAGCTTACTGTGAAAGTGGAAAACTGAAGCTACACATGAAAACTCACACTGGGGAGGAACCATTCAGGTGCTCATTGTGTGATAAAAGATTTTTAGCCAAGGCACATCTGATAGGGCACATGACAATTCATACAGGAGAGAAACCTTTTAGCTGTTCATTGTGTGGTAAAGCTTTTAGTGAAAAGCGAACATTGATGATTCACATGAGAATTCATACAGGAGAGAAACCTTTTATTTGCATAGTTTGTAAAAAATCCTTTAGACACAGTGCAAGTTTACCCAAACACATGAAAACTCACAAAGGAGACAACAGCTTCAGCTGCAGTGTTTGTGACCAAAGATTCACTTTG
>NW_024616084.1:0-1856 GCF_008729295.1 Plectropomus leopardus
ACAATAAGTACATGCTGAGGACTGCATATGAAATGGTTTAGAGGTGTTTATACCTTTAAACTCTTGGGGAGGTGTTTCAGCAGAACTCCTTCAGCGATCTGCAGCTCGTCTTCGTTTAGGACCTTCATGTTTCAGGAGTAATGCTTCTGTAATCGTGCAGTTTATCCTGTCTGTCAAACTGCTCTGTTCCAATGAAAATGGTCTCCGCTTTTATAGATCAGTGATAGTGGACCATTGCATGTCACAGGATGCCTTCAGATAAGAAATCTGATGATCGCTCACAGCGAGGCAGGTGGTGCATGCGTGATTACTGTATGTAATGTTTTTTTTTTTTAAAACAAAAAAAACCTGCTAAAAATAGGCTATGGACTGCATTCCCGCTGCCTGTATCAGACCTGTGACCTCAGTGCTGCAGCAGACAAGTGCCTCACTGTCAGCTTGTGTGTGCGTGTGGGTTTTTTTGTTATTGTGTCCATGCAATGCTATAGACAGGCCGGAAAACAGGTACACACTAGACAGCAGCATGAACAGAAGTCTGTGAAAACTCTATGATGGTTACTTCTCTCTATATGTCTCTTACTTATTTAGTCTCACTTTTAAACTTGGTGCAGTCTGATCTGGGTTGATATTTTAGCAGCTTAGGAGGAGACAGACAGTAATTAGTGAAGCCACATCATTGCATCTCACGGGTTAAGGAGCTGAAATTATGTTCATCCAGGTGTTGGGCTCCCATCAATGCCAATTGGAGCTGGAGGTGATGAAACCTGTTACTACTGTAGAGTAATTTGACCCGGGTGTAAATGGTGATTGTACACATTCCCATTGCATTAAAAAGCCAGATGGTGGCAGGTTTTAGCATTTGTTCTTTGTGTGTGTGTGTGCAACAGGAATGACACTGTAGTGGCATGCAGCAATTGCAGATTGAAAGTAGGTAAAAGTTCTCCAGGTTAGAATTACTTCCGTGTTCATTGTTAAGGGTGTTTTCACTGGGAGTCGAATTTTCTGCAGACATCTTCTCCCCTACAAAACAGGACACTATTCAGGACACTGAATAGAGCAGTTTCACATTACAATTCAGTATTTCTTCTACACTGTCTGTCACGTCAGAGATCAGCCATTAGCCCAGCACTTGTGCAAGTGTGCTCACCTTTTTCCCTTGATAATGTCAGACCCAGACATTCAGGAGGTTTTTAACAGGGCCCGAACTATCTGCAGAGGTCTTGTCCTCTTTAAAATGAATGGAGCCGCTGATTTAAACCAGTAAAAACACTCAATAAAGTGTTTTATGTTTAAATAAAAAATAATTGTTTTTCAAAGCTGCTTGTTGCGGAGTGGCTCCTGACGACGAAGGCCAATGCAAGAACACAAATAGCCCTATCTAAAGTCTGTGTTTGGTTTGTCCATTCTGGGCTACTGTAGAAACATGGTGGTGCAACATGGCAATTTCTGTAGATAAGGACTCTCTTCCTTGTGTTGATAAAAATGTCTCATTTTAAGGTAACAGAAACACAATAATTCTTATTTTCAGGTGATAACTACTAAAGAAAACACACTTAATATATAATAATCAATTTCTACCAGTATATCCTCCTTAATCCTGCACACTGAACCTTTAGGTGTTTTCTGACAAACGCTCATTTCATGTGTACCCCTTATTGTTGAAACAAAACCTTTACCTTTCTATGAGACCTACTTGGATTATTTACCTATGGTGTCTGCTACGCAAACAGAAAAGTATAGGCTACTTCTTGCCTTAAAAAAAACTTTTGTTATATTTCTTTAAACCCAACTTGTACTTAATAACCAAAGAAGCTCTACTGGTGATTGTGTGATGGCAGTGGGGACATCCACTATTA
>NW_024616085.1:0-1098 GCF_008729295.1 Plectropomus leopardus
ACATATCCCAGACTGTCAGCAGCTACACTCACACACTGACATATCCCAGACTGTCAGCAGCTACACTCACACACTGACATATCCCAGACTGTCAGCAGCTACAATAAAAACTACATATCTACTAATCATCAAACTGAGGGGGGACCTCTAGTGCTCATACTGAATATCATGACAGAAAACTGAATTATAGGGAAGATATTGAGTATCACTTTTTATTTAAAAAATCCACAAAAACATTCAAAAGCACATTAAGTGCTGTAGCATGACCACAGAGCAACATTTATTTACTGAAGCAAAAGTGAAACCAACGTATTTTTCTCGTTAACTCCGGAAAACAAAGCTGGTTTTCTCGTGATAACAGATTTATTTGTCTTGATATCTCGAGAAAAAGAAACCAATTTTTCTTGTGATAACGCCTTCATTTTCTGGTGATTTGAAAAGCAGATTTCTAACATTTCGACTTTTTTCTTGGTGTATTTCAAGATTATTCTCGACATTTCAACTTTTTTTTCCTCTCAAAAGGATTTTTCTGTCTGGCCCTAATGCTCTTCTGTAGTTCGAGCTGCCCGTCTGTAAATCTGTCTCAGCAGCTTCAGACCAAAATACTCTGTGACCAGCTGAACCCTGCGGGGCCCTCGGGTCATCAGGTCACCAGGTCACCAAGCTGAAAAATAAATATAATAGAAGAGCAGCAAAGACAGGAACAAACCTCCAGACATCAGACCGCCTTCAATCACAACTGATCAATACATTTATTTATCTGATTTTAATATGAGACACAACAACGTTGTCACTCTGGGGGATCAGTCTGTGAAAAATGACTCCAGTAATTCATCAATCATTAAGATATTTTGCAAGAAATCTTGTTGTCGGACAAGTCTGCGCGCTGGAGCGGGCTGTTGGACATGTCCACGCTGGAGCGGGCTGTGGAGCGGGCTGTTGGACATGTCCACGCTGGAGTGGGCTGTAGGACATGTCCACGCTGGAGCAGGCTGTTGGACATGTCCACGCTGGAGCGGGCTGTGGAGCAGGCTGTTGGACATGTCCACGCTGGAGCGGGCTGTTGGACAGCTCTGTTTCAGCTCGCTCTGTTCCCTC
>NW_024616086.1:0-1151 GCF_008729295.1 Plectropomus leopardus
ACCTTGTCGATGGGGAACGGACCGACGAACTTGGGAGCCAATTTCTTAGAGTCCTCTCTCAGGGGGAGGTCCCGTGTCAAGGAAACCTTCTGCCCCACTTGGTAGGCTGGAGCCCGGGAACGGCGACGGTTGGCGGCCGCAGCGTATCGTTCCGCGGACCCCAGCAGTGCAGATCTGGCCTGGGTCCAAATCTTGCGGCAGCGACGGATGAAGGCCTCTACTGACGGGTAGGCAGTCTCCTTCTCTTGGTCTGGGAACAGGGGGGGTTGAAACCCATAAGCACACTGGAATGGAGACATGCCCGTGGCAGAGCTGGTGAGAGTGTTGTGAGCGTACTCTACCCACATAAGTTGTGAGGACCAGGAAGCAGGGTGTCTTGACGCCATACAACGGAGTGCTGTCTCCATCTGCTGGTTCTTCCTCTCCGTCTGGCCGTTGGATTGTGGGTGATAACTGGAAGACAGGCTGGTAGATGCACCCAGGAGGCGGCAGAATTCCCTCCAAAACGAGGAGGTGAACTGAGGGCCCCGGTCCGAGACCACATCAGTTGGAAGGCCATGGAGACGAAACACGTGTTCCAAGAGCAGCTCGGCAGTCTCTTTAGCAGACGGGAGTTTTGGCAGGGGCACGAAGTGAGCCATTTTACTGAACCGATCTACCACTGTCAGGATTGTGGTGTTGCCTTCCGACAGTGGCAGACCGGTTACAAAGTTCAAGGAGATGTGGGACCAGGGACGATGAGGTACAGGTAGTGGCTGAAGATGACCGGCAGGAGCCCCCCGTGGAGTCTTATTTTGGCTGCAGATTGGGCAGGCGTTGACAAAGCCAGAGATGTCTTCGTCCATGGTAGCCCACCAAAACCGGCGTTGTACCACCTCCTTGGTGCGAGCAATGCCTGGGTGACAGGTGAGCCGGGAACCGTGTGCCCACTGCAGGACCTCGGATCTCAGGTCTTGGGGAACGAAGAGCCGGTCTGGCGGGCACGAACTGGGCCCCGGCTGGTCCTCCACCGCAGCTTTAACCCATTCCTCGATTGCCCAGGTGAGGGCGGCCAGGAGACAGGAGGCAGGAATTATACTGTCCGAGTTGGAGGAGTCCCCCTCCCCAACCAGAAACTGACGGGACAGGGCGTCAGGCTTGACGTTGCGGGA
>NW_024616087.1:0-7636 GCF_008729295.1 Plectropomus leopardus
AAAATGAAATAAAATAAAATAAATAATTCAAAGCTTTCCCTATGAAAAAGTATGTTTATTCAAAAAATAAAATAAATAATTCAAGTTTTCCTAATTAAAAAAGTATGTTTTTTCATAAAATAAGATGAAAAGGGGTTGGAAAACACACTCAGCAGGGGCAGAGGAAAGATCAGTTATCTGGCTCCTTTGCTGTTCCGGTGTTTGGGTGCATTAATCAAAGTTGTAGTGTCAAAATGATTGTTTAACCCTTTGAAACCTGAGCAAAATGGTTTGATTTCTTTCAACAGCATGGGTGAAAGGGCACTGAGTGATCACTTGATAACTACTTTACAAATGAAGAGTTTTGTGCACAAACTAAAAATATGAAAATATACAGGTGCAGCTGAAACAGTTAACAAGTTAATAAAAAAAAAAGGCAACTCTTTTTTTTCTCATTGTTTAGTTTTCATACAAAAACATTTCTTTTTTTCCAGCTTCTCATATAAACTGTATGTATGAGAACTTAGTGCTCCTCCCCTTAATAACTCAAAACATCACCCAAAAATCATATTTACTTGAAGTTTAACGTACGTCCATTTCTCTGCTGCAGAAGTTCTTTTACTTCTCACGGCCTTTCTTGGTGTCGTCTCAGTCTTGTTCTTGTGTTCTTCGTCACCTGTGCTAACAGGTGACCTGTGATTAATCTTGGAGCACACCTGGTCAGAGCAGATTTGGATGGTTAAGAGTGTTTGGTGCATCTGGAGTTGGCTTCTTTTATATCTTCTCTTCCCAGAAAATTAAGAGAAAAAATAGACATTTTTAAGAGATGTTGCTGCCGGAGGCCCATTGTGACACGAGTGTCATGAGTCAACAAATAATTAACCCATGACTGACTATGTCTGGCTTAATATCAGAAACCAGTCAGATAAACTAAAAAGTGTTTATTTGGAAGTTTTCAATACAGTGTGGGATGAGATTTGAAAAACAGTTTATTTCTTTTTGTTTTACAGCTGTGGCGTTCTCTCCAATAATCCCAAGAGTGAACAAAAAGCAGGTTTTTGTGAGAGAATCTTTACTAAAAGTCTTGTTTCTCTCCTCAGCAGCTCCGTTTGGCCCCTGAGCTCAGGACCTCAGAGTGATCAAACTTGTCATTTTATTCTGTCTGTACAATGTGTGATTCCTCCTCTTGTAAATTTTCCCCGGAGCATTAACTGTTAGAAATATGATCCTATCAGCTTTATAATGAGAGTCTCTGCGTCATCTGACGTCATTGAAATGATTAAATCTAAACTCCTTATCTGGCTTTAAATTAAGCCATTTAAGCACCAGTTACATCTTGGCCTCACCAGTCTGAACCAAATCGATCACATACAATTTTTTTTTTTTTTAATTCGGACTGTTAACATTTAAATATTCTCTGTATTCAACAGAAAACAAGACATCTTTAAAATTTTAACTTCACTAACCAAAGCCGTTTCAAAAAAAAAAGTTGACTTTTTTTCCATCTCGTGAGTCATCACGTGTTAATCTGATAAAGGTGCGATTAAAGTGAACCACAGTGGAAATAAATACAAAACATTAGAAAAAAAACACTAAAAGTCAAATTGCACCAACACTGAGAGCACACACACCACAGTTCACCCGTATTGTCGTCTCATCTAGATACAGCAGACGCTCGCATGTGCACATCCCGTCCCGTCCAGCAAAGTCTCTCCTGCTGCTGCCATGGAGACCGCGGCTCAGGAATGCCATCCTTCCAGTCGAGCCGCCTCCCCTCACACGATGAGTATCTCAGCAACGCCGCAAGAGCCGGGCCAAAACTCACGCGGGTACAGAGTGATCCCTGCTGTGAACATCTTCACCCGCTCCTCACCGGGTGAGCTCATCTCAAGAGGCTGACGGCCTGCTGAGGAGCGCTGGGAGTTTATCATCAACAGTCTGTCCTTCACACAGCGTCTGACCCCCATTCCCTTTATAACACGCAGGTTATTAATGGCTCCCAGCTGTGTCACTTCTCAATGTTCCTGTTTAAAAAGGTCACGGATGTGGCACGTGTTGACATTTCAAAGCTGCTCATGCCCTCAAAACAACCCAGTCAACAGAATACATGTTGGCGTTATACGATTCTGCAAACCACAGATATGTTACATTTGTTATTATGAAGTGAATACACTGACGCTTTACATTCCCACGATGCTGTGGTTAGGTACAAAAAAAGTTTTTGTGGCACTTTCCTGGCAGGATACGCAGTAATATCTCAGTCAAAAACAAACACTTTTCGTGACGCTACCCTGGAGGATATGCAGCAATGTTTTGGTAAAAAATAATTGCTTCTTGTGGCACTATCCTGGCAGGAAACACAGTGACATATTGTTAAAGACAAACAATTTTTGTGGCACTTTTCTGACAGGAAATGCAAATATGTCACAGTAAAAAAACAACCAGTTTTCATGACACTATCCCTCAGAAAACGCAGTAATATTTCAGTAAAAAGATAACTGACCAGAAAAACGTCTTTTTTTAAAAAAACATCTGCTATCGTGACACTATCCTGCAGAAAATGCAGCGATGTCTTGGTAAAAAAAACAAAGTGCTTTTTGTGTCACTATGTCTGGTTGTCATGCAAACAAGTCACTAAAAAACACCTATATTTGGTTGCTAGAAAAGACACTGGAAATGCAGCAATATCTCCATAGCAACCGCTTTTCATGACACGATCCCGCAGGAAATGCAGTGATGTTTCAGTAAAAAATAATTGTTTTTTTGTGGCGTTATCCTTACAGGAAATGCAGTGACATCTTGGATGAAAATTTTTTAAAAATGAATCTCTTGGCACAATTCTGGCAGAAAATGTGCTGCCATCTTATGAAAAGCATTTTTTTTTTTGGGACATTATCCTGGAAAGAAACAGTGGTTTCTTGGTAAAAAAAAAACATAAGTTTGTCGTGGCACTATGCTGGCAGGAGACGCAGCGATGGCTCACTTAAAATCACCCATATTTACGGCTGAGAATCAGCTGGAAATGCAGCAATTTCTCGAAAAAAGAAAACCAAACAAACTGCTTTTGTTGTTTGTTGGTATGAAACTCAGACCAGCTCACTTTCATTATGACTCGTGTGAAATGTACAAATGTACATGTTTCTCTTGTTTGCGGAAACGCACAACACCTTCATTAGCCTCTGGCGACCGGGCTGCGTAAATCACGTGACGTTGAGGAATGGATTTATTCTTTCTTTTTTTTTTTCCTTTTTTTAAGGATCCAAACAGAAATTTCTTTGAGCTCTGTCAGTTTCGGTCGAGGCGAGTGTTCCTCTTCTTCATAAAGTGCTTTTGCATAATCGGTCCATTACCATAAAAATGTTCCCCTCTCTGGTATCCAAACAAAGGATGGACCATCTCGGAGAACAAACTTTTCTTATAAAACAACCATTAAACGAGGATTTTCACAGAGTGTCCCGTGGGTTCAGTTCATCCTCCAGGTCCAGTTTTGGCTCTACTTTGTGAATCTCCCCAGACTCATGGTGGCCCTCAGTGGTTTCTTCTGGCCTTTGGGGAATTGGCGTAAAACAAAGTCAAAGTTGGCTGTTGTGGACATGGCGTAGAAGACGTTGGCTTTGTCTGGCATGAGCAAATCTGAAAACAGGAAAAA
This sequence comes from Plectropomus leopardus, assembly GCF_008729295.1. NCBI lineage: Eukaryota > Metazoa > Chordata > Actinopteri > Perciformes > Serranidae > Plectropomus > Plectropomus leopardus. Next base: position 3,629 of record NW_024616087.1, read on the forward strand.
TTTGATAAAAAGTCTAAATAGAGATTTTTAATCACTATTTTTTTGAAATAATTGGTCTGAGAGCTGAGTGTCTCTGCTCTGACCTCTGCCCTGAGAGATGACCTGCGTCAGAGAGAAGTCCTGCCAGTTCAGGTGCTCCAGGTGATGCTTCTCCAACGCCCTCTGGATCACCTGCGCAGTTTTATCCTGGCTGGTCAGCTACAAGAGACGAGAAATAAAAGCATTTTTAGTCTAACTCTGTTTAACTATTTCATTTTTATTCTACATTTTTATCCTTTGTTATGATTTTATTCATCTCTGTGGAATCTATTTTATTTTGTTTTAAGTTTAAAAATAACAATCATTATTCCAGATTGATTTTATTTATCTTTGTTTTTCCTTTTTATCATATTTTATCTTGTTTTGGGTCTACCTTTGATTTAACCATTTTATGATGCTGATGATAGTGATGATGATGATTATAATAATAAAAATAATAATAATAATGGTAATATGTCTTATCAAATTTATGTCTTTGTCTTTGTTTTATTTTTATTGTTATTAGCTTTTAAATCTATTTTTATATTTTCATTCTTGTTGATCTAGTTCTTTTATTTCACTCTGTTTTACTACTACTATTACTGTTACTAAAGTTTCATTTTTTTAAATTACGCTTTTATGTTTTTGTTTGTTTTTTGTGTCAAATGGCTAAATAAGTAACTAAATAGTGTTTGTTTGTTTTTTCTTTTTGCTGTTTCCTCAGGCATCACTTGAATATTTTGTCTTCTTATCAGCTTGTCGGGTTTGTCAAACACTGAACTGCACTAACCTGTATGAAAGGTGGTATGCAATGATTTGATTGATTGGTAATAAATTTGGACATTCAAAGAAACACAGTGTGGCAAAGATTTACCCATTTTAAAGCAGTTGTGGAGGATGAACTCACCAGGATGCTTTTGTATAAGTTGCCGTTGCTGTGTCCCAAGTCCACGCTCACCCTGACGATACACGAGTCGGCCACCTGACGGTTGTACACGGGCAGCGAGGTCATGGACACTGAGCGCTTGTGGATGGAAGCCGGAGAGGGCTTCGGCCGAGCGCCGCCGCAGGACGTGGCAGAAGAGCAGAGATCGGTCCGGCGGTCTGAGGCGGAGGAGGAGCTGGAGGAAGAGGGGGAGTCTGGAGAGGAGTCTGCGGTGGAGCAGGGGTAGGAGGAGGAGGAGCAGGACGAGGAAGAGGAGAAGGCCTCTGACACATTGTTGCAAGAGCTATGAAAGCACTGCAGAGGAGATGAGACAAAAACAAGGGAAAAATACTGATGAGTGCGACTGCAAATTCATTTAGAGCATCTGAAATGTTTCATAAGTGATTACTGGACCACAGAGCTGCAGAGAAACCAGGGACACTCAACGGGCTGTACCTGGGGGCCACACCTGCAAAACAGCAGGAGGTCAGGGGCCACTCACAGCAGCCCAATGTATGTTTCTAGGATTTTAGGACATTTCTGTGATTTTAGGACATTTTCATATTTTAGGACATTTCTAATATTTTAGGATGTTTCTTTGATTTAAGGACATTTCTTTGATTTGAGGATGTTTCTAGGATTTTAGGATGTTTTGGGGATTTCGGGACATCTCTATGATTTTAGGACCTTCAGAGGTCGGGGGGTCTGGGGGATCCTCCACTGGCACTTGTTTTGTTCAACAAGCTCTGTTTTGATGCTGTTTGATGAACAACTTATGTATACTGAAAGTAATCAAGTTCCCGGCGTGCACCATATCAGCGGCCAGATTTGGCCTGAGGGCCGTAACTTGAGTATCACTGCTGTACACCATTAAAAAAACAAACTCAAGATCAGCTGAGGACCTGCTCAATTCAAATTCCATTCAAGGACTGACGCTTGTTTCGATGGGCCTTTGAAGAGAAGCTTTTGTGAAGAGACATTATGCAAGTTAAAAAACGCTCAGTGTACTTTACTTCTTGTTAAAAACGCTGCAGGTTTTGTTTGACTGCTTCAGAAAGTTTGTGAAGCGTAAATAGTGGCTGTTGTGCTGAACATTAGATAAAGGCAGAGCATGACAAATAGGGACACCACTGAGGACAAAGTAGAGACAGAAAACACACGCATGCACGCGCACATGCACACATGCACACATGCACACACGCACACACACACACACACACACACACACAGAGGTTTACCTGCAGTCTAATGGAGCACGCTGAGTTTGGGGATGACAGATCCTCCAGCTCAGATCCACTGGATCCAGAAGAGGAGACACTGATCTGGTCAGCGGGGACTTTTTTCGATCCGTCACTCACAGTCAGGAGCCTGAAAATACAGACTCAACTTCAGCTTGAATCAAAGACAAAACTCATTTTATCATAATCATAATGCTGTTTTATATAAAATTATATGATATTGTACAATTTATATTCCTTTTATAGTCTAACTACTCTGCAAACAACAAATCACACTAAAAACAGAGAAAGTGGGGTCAGTGTGTGTGTGTGTGTGTGTGGGTGTGTGTGTGTGTGTGTGCAGTAAAATGTGCACGCTCTGTGTGTGTTTGAGCGTTCAAATCAGACCACGCCTCCATACTCACGAGGACAACTTCTTTGTGAGCGTGCGGTGGCTCCAGGGAGGCGGTGAGCACAAGTCAACTGGAGGCTCCAGCTGCCTCGACAGTTCGTAACTGGAACAAAAAAATTAGAGAAATAAGAACTGAAGTCATCTATGGTACTTTCACGTTTTGAGGAAAACTGTGTATGTTTTGCTGACTTTGTTCATAAAGATAAACTGTTTTTGCACACAAACTTTATACTTTGGATTTCATCGCAATAAATCGCTGCCAGCCTCTGTTGGGAACAAATCGAGGCGAACGGTTTCAGAAATTAAAACTATCACTAAAATCAGTGCTGGTTGGTGGATCACACACGCCAAATTTACGACATCCCTCTGCCCTTAGACCCTCACATCACCCAAGGAATAACCCGAAAACAAAGAAAAAAAAAAAAAAAAAGAAAAAGCCGCTTTACCTCGGTCCCACCAGCCGCGGAGGTCAGGTTTGCCTGAGGCGTCTGATGTGTCGTGGCGCCCTCCCACTCCCGCCAGCTCACCTGACCTGGGATTCTCGACGTTGTGTTGCCTTGACTGTTCTCCCTCCTCAATTTGAGCAGCCCGCTCATGTTGGACCGCCTGGCACTGGGATGTCAGTGCCACTTCCTGCTCTTCCTGGCCATCCACAGCAGCTCTGTCCCCTTGGGGCTCCTGGCACTGGGCTGCCGGTGCCCTGTACTGCTCAACCTCAGCAATTGCAGAATTTGTTTCTTGATGGAATTTCTGGCACCGGGGTATCGGTGCCCTCGGCCGCATATACTCGACAATCGCACCACTTCGCTCTTGCTGGGGCACCCTGCACCGGGATGCAGTTGTCCCCAGTCGTACACCCACAGCTTCCTGGTCTGTTGGGTTGTCGGCGCCCCCAGCCGTGCAATCCCAGCCATGGCACCAGTTCGCTCTTGCTGGGGCATCTGGCACCGGGTTGTCAGTGCCCCTCACCGTGCCTCCACACGACCCGCAGCAGCCGGCCTTGGTTGAGACTCCCGCCTACGCCTCCCAACCCGTCTGGGCCGGGGTTGTTGGCACCGGGCTGCCACCAAATTTTCCCTCTCATCCTGTGCACCATGTCGTTTCGTCCACGGTTCTGGTCTCCTTTCCAATCGTTTTCCGTTGCGGCGGCCTTTGCCTACTTTCACCCTGGCCACAGCCGATCCTCCCTTCCGTCCTCCTGACGCTTTCGTCTCTTGTCCATCTCCGGTTCCCTCCGATCTTCGTACCCAGATTCTTGACTGCACCACGTTTCCGGCAGCCATTTCTCCTAGGTCCCGTCAGCCACGGTCGTCAGGTTTGCCCGGGGTTGCCAGCGATGTTGGCGGCGCCCTCCCACTCCCACTCCCACCAGCTTGCATCACCCTGCAACCTCGGCACCAGGATGCCCGCGCCCTCGACCGCTCTCCCACCTCCAT
>NW_024616088.1:0-2141 GCF_008729295.1 Plectropomus leopardus
TTCCAATGTCTTAAAATTATTCTACATGCTGTTGTTGTAGCCAGGTGGACCCATGGTCTCTTTTGTTCACTCATAACAACATTATCTTGTAACAAACTCAAGATGCAGAGAGCTGGAGATTTATCAGCCTTAAGTTAAACAATTCATTCCCCAAGAGAGCAAAAACCTCATCACACAAAACCTTTTTTTTTCACAGAAAAATAGAGTGTGTAAAAGTACCAACCTCTTTTTCACATCTCCAGCAGATGTCACTGTTCCTTAGTTTTAGTCTGGCTAACATACTTGGGGTCCCGTATGTTCTGTTTACCAGTTTGAATGAATTAAGACCAAGCTTCATGTGATCATGTATGTCAAGAAACAACAAGTTTGGTCCATCTGTCCTCTAGAATTTTTTCACCCACATTTTTTCTACAGCTCAGTCTCAATCCCTCCAAATTAGGTACTGCTAAAGTCATAGTACCTGGAACCTCCACCTTTTTTATGCCCAGTCATATGAAACCACTCCTGGATCCTAGTCGGGTGATTAGAATTATTTTTCTTATTGGTCAGATTTAGAACCCGACCAATATGGGATTTTTGAGACCGATACTGATTTCTTTTAAAAAGATCACCAATTATAGATATGGCAAAGGATATAGTTAATTTTGAGCTGGAATGAAAATAGATAATTTCTTTGTGGATTGTGCACTGATTTTGCACCGATAAGACTATGCAAAAGTTTTCAGAAGGTTGCTTTCTTAAACAACTTTTATTAAACAATTTACTTATTGAACATTACACACAAACAAAAATAATGAATAAATAAAAGATGAAAATAAATATCTGTACTGTATGTGTTCAGCATCAGTCTTTGCTGAACTAAAGAATATAAAAATAAAATACACATCAGTACTGTATGGTCTTTGCTGACCATTTAAATAAAGAATAAATACAATAAAATAACTAGCTAAGTAAAGATCAGTACTGTTCAGTATCAGTCAATTAGTGACTATTTTAATACTGCCAGTCAATGAGGGGCAGGTTGTAAAACAAGAAGCAGCTTCTCAGCATTCACACCTGCCAGAGAGCTCCTCTTGTCCTGATAAATGTTCCCTCTTGTGCTAAAAACCCTCTCACTGGGAACAGAGAAGGGTGGAGGAATATTCTGTTTGAGTTATAATGGAACTATAATACTATAACTTTTTTCTCATACATTTGCTTGACAATTGTACCATGGGAAATTGTTTGCGAGGACTGTTTCAAGCTGTGAGAGAATGCTACATCATTTTTGAGCTTTCGGCTCTTTTACATCAGGTCATTGAAAACACTGTAAACAATGGGCCAAAGTACAGTGGAGTTGAATTAGAAAGATTAGAAAAGATAATGGAACTAGTAAGAGCTCAATCTTCAGAGGGTCAGTGGGAAGAGACTGTGCAAAAAGCTGTTGCGATGTCAGAAACTTTTGCGTCTGATGTTTTTACTTTGCTTTTTCAGTATGTCATCAAAGATGTTCCAGAAATTAAAGTTATTTAGTAAATTAGTTTGTATGGTATACTTTGCTCGTAGATACCCTGGCCCATCTTGTTAAAGAACAGCGAGGGTATAATACCTTACAAGTGTTGCAAAAAGTACATGTTGATATCAACAGAAGTACCTTCAGTCCATGGTGCAAGCATTGCATTTTCTGAATAATGTATGCCTGTAGCACTGTATTTTTGTATGTGTTGTAATTGTAATGTGGGTATAATATGATGTGTGAATAAAAAACAATATAAAGAGAAGCAGTATTACGTAATACTTGTCATTCTTTTAACGACGCAGCTTGCGGAAAATTGGAAAGAAATTCAAGAGTTTGATGAAAAAAAATTATTACAATCCCTTCCATCTTGGCAGTTTTGTGGGAGTGGACCGTCTTCACAGGGCCATGCAGGGTGAAACGGGGAGTAAAGTCAAAGTAGATGGGGTGAAAAAATTTCTATCAGAGCAAGACACGATACCTTACATAAACCTGCCAGGATACATTTTCCAAGAAATAGAGTATTCGTACCAAGACCCCTAAACCAGTTTCAACTTGATCTCTGCGACATGCAGGCGTTGTCGCAATACAACGATGGGTTCAAGTATCTTTTAACCGTTATCAACGTTTTTTCAAAAAAAGGCTT
>NW_024616089.1:0-1659 GCF_008729295.1 Plectropomus leopardus
CTCACCTTTGCCTTAACCAACTCCTCTACTGCTCAGGGATCCAACATGTCTCTGTTCTCTGAGGTCAGCACATTAATTAACAGCAATGTGTCTAATTTAAGAACCGCAGTTAAAGCTGGGGTAGAAAGTAATCTGGAAAAGAAAAAAAAAACAACAACAACAACAAAAAACGGTAGAATTTAAAAATAAACCCTCCTCATGCAGCTCCCCTCTCTCTGTCCTAAGCCCCGCCCACCAGTTGACCACAGGCTTATACACACATCTCATATAGTACCCTGGTGTTTCCCAAACTTTGGTTTATTTAATCTTGTTTTATTGTGGAGTTGTAAATCTTGTTTTATTGTAGAGTTGTACACAGGGCATTCTCTGTTTCGACCACAAATGAGGCAATTAGCTGCTAACAACCCCATGGTCTGGACTGGTTCCCTAGGAGAGGAGAGCAGGCAGCCTCTCGGACGACTCAGCTCTCGAATCAGGATTTTGCCGAAAGGTTGTACTCGCTCATCTATATTTATAGAACAGCCAAAAGGAACAACCTCTCTCTGGAATGAGCTGTGATAAGCTTAAATTTTCTATCACAGCCTAGATTTTCTAAAGCCTGAAAACAGAGCCAAGCCGAGATGTGGAAGTCTAATTTTCTGTTAGACCACTTGATTTACAATATGCTCAAAGTTTATGATGGGATTTTTGCCCAGTGACGCCAAAATAAAACTGCCTACCCTGGTTTTAAAGGAAACTTCAACTGCAAAATAGTCAGTTGTATATCTACTACCCAACCTGTGTTAAGTTGAATTTATTAAGACACCTTTGTTTTCTCGCACGTCTCCACATTGAACTAAGAATCCACAAAAGGAGAAAACATGGATTTATACTGCACAAGTTGTGTGAGTTGTAAACAGATGTTTTGGTAATTTTTTTCTGTCGTTAAATGCAGACCCTCTTTTACTTCAATTCATGAAGGATTTTCTTCATTTTGGATGCTTTGTTCACTGTGGAGCCATGTGAGAAAAACAAACTTTTCTTCTCAAATTCAGTGTGACACGGGGCTGAGTAACAGTTATAAAAATGATCATTTTGTGACTGAAGTATCCATTTAAAAAGGGCACGCCATGTCACTTTTATTGGCTACGATGGTTTTATTGCTCCCAGGAATTCATTGTGACTTGGCATTAAAAGAATTGGATTAAATAGCACTCTATACACAGTGGCTAACAGCACTGCTGCTCTGTGTGTGTGCTTTTCTATTTCCATCTTTGTGAAGTCAATTTAACTTTGCAGCTTAGAATGTGAGGACATTTGGTGGTAAGTAAAGACTCGATCCTCACCTCTGCAAAGGTTAAATTTGAAAGATGCATGTAATGTGATAGTTTTAAGGAATAGTTTGCTGTTTTGGGAAATCCGCTTTTATTTGCTTTCTCATTGAGAGGGCGCTGAGAATATCACTCTTGTCTTTATCAGCAGATATTAAGCTTCAACTGATTAGCTTATCTTAGCAAATGTAACAGGGCCCCCCTACCAGAACCTTTAAAGCTCATTGATTAGCTCACTTATTATTTATATTAAACATTTGATTAACAGAAATAAGTGTAAAAATGACCAGTTGTGGTTTTACGGGAGTCTACGCTGGTGACGACAAGACAACAAGAAGTTAAGGGTCCC
>NW_024616090.1:0-1173 GCF_008729295.1 Plectropomus leopardus
AGTAAAAGTATAAAGCAGCATGAGGAGAAAAGAATCAAGTTAAGTCTCTCAAATTTCTACATAAGTACAGCACTATTTACAAATAACAGCACACGTGTTCATTCTCCATTTATTTCACTGCTATAGTTAATTTACTCATTTTTACAAAAAGTGCTCTAAAATATTAAACTCCACGTGATGATCCCATTGAAAACACTGGATGCTTTACAAATAATTTACATTGTAAAAGTGTCTGAAGACAACAGCTGCTGCACATCCTGCAGTTCTCCTGGATTTCACCTTTTTTTCATGTTATTGACCAACAAAATCAATCCCCCTCAAGCCTGTTAAGACAGAAATACTGATGAGTCTGCGTTACCTCAATAAAAACATTCGGCAATAAAATAAGGTCTCCACAGACAAAACGGCAATGACCAACTTGGCAAGAAATGTTCCACAAAGTGCAGGAAATTAGTAAAAACTGATAAGAAAATGACCTAAAAATTAGTTTTAAAAAGGGGAGGATTTATATAAAATTATCCAAAAAAGGGAAAATGTAAAGAAAAATATTAATAATAACAATAGTTTAATATTTGAAACTATGTCACAGAAAAAATAAAACAAAATACATAAAATAAATACATATGTATTATTTTCAGCACTTTTTAGATCATTTTCTTGTTTATTTATTTATTTATTTATTACTTTTTTGTGCTTATTTTAAGGTAATTGTCTTGTAACATTTTTACAAACCGTTTTCTCATTTTTTGGGCCATGTTTTGTTAAGTTGCTTGTTGTCATCTCCCCATGTTTTTAAAAGAAATCAAACCAATTTGGGAAGGCACCAAAGGGTATCAAATAAAGGCAAAAAAAAGCAAAAAATTAATCATGAAAAAAAGAAATATGCTGAAATAACAACAGAGCTATACAGATTTATAAAAACATTAAAATTATGCTCTAACAGTTAAGTCTGNAGTAAAAGTATAAAGCAGCATGAGGAGAAAAGAATCAAGTTAAGTCTCTCAAATTTCTACATAAGTACAGCACTATTTACAAATAACAGCACACGTGTTCATTCTCCATTTATTTCACTGCTATAGTTAATTTACTCATTTTTACAAAAAGTGCTCTAAAATATTAAACTCCACGTGATGATCCCATTGAAAACACTGGATGCTTTACAAATAATTTACA
>NW_024616091.1:0-1673 GCF_008729295.1 Plectropomus leopardus
TTTGGACTAATACTCTGTATATTTGCTCCAAAATGTTTCATCATATTATTCAAGCCAGAGAAGAACACCAAGAAACATGTAATGAACAAAAATCAATCTTAACCCCTCAGTCGATACCGTTTATGTGCTTTTAATATGCGGTTGTCTTATTTTACAAATGTTCTTTTATCATGAGCTGAAATTAAAGTGAACAAATTAAGTCCAAAGTCATAACATAAATGTATGGTTCTGAGTTCTGTCTCAATACTTTTCTAAAGTAATTGCTTTTTCAATACTATATCCATATTCCTAATAATTTAAGACTGTATAAGACCACACAAACAAACAAAGGAGTGCATTTGTAAGATTTATTTGTAACAAGGGTAGGACATAGTAAGGCATGTGGTGTTTACAATGATAACTTCACAAGAAAAGAAAAGAAAAGAGATACAGTCACTAAGTGCAGATTTTACATTAGGTCAAAGGAGTTAATCCAATGCTACTGGGTGAGACCTCCCTCCGTTATGCATAAAATGACGCACAGTAGAAGGAGGGAAGCTTTTGTCTGAAAATCGATATAAACCAGTGATAGCACGCATTATGATCACATGCAGACAGTTGAGGAATGGAGACGTCAGCTCTCTTTGTTGGCCTGATCCTGACTCTCCATTTGTGTAAGCGAAACTCAGCTTTTGTTTTGAATGGTTCTGGGGATGGTCTGAAACAAAGGGTTGGGTTTACAGAGGATCGGACCAATGTTAGAGTCAACACTGAGGCTTCATCTGTGAAATGTAAACTTCAAGGTAGCATTCGTCTACCTGCCTTCTCAATGGATGGTGACTTCGTTATTGGTGGTGTTTTGTCCATACACCATTACATGCACACTGTGAAGCATGACTACACCACCATGCCTGAGCCACAAATGTGCACAGGGAGGTGAGTGTGAGAGAGATAAGAAGATTTTAGACTGTGTGGGGATGAAAACATTTTGATTTGTATGATGTGCTTACAGTCATAGTTATGGTGGTACTGAAAACTTAAGAACAAATAATTTATATAGTTTCACATTAAGGGACAGATGATATGGCTTTATAACTTGCAGGTTTTTTAATCACAAAAGGGTGTTACTCCATGTAAAGGAAATATTTTTATTTTATTTGTTAACTGACAAAACATCAATCTTCTTAATCCCTGCTTTGAATTTTTTGTGAATTTTGGACAGAAATCCAAGCCTGTGTATTTCTGTTAAAACTGTGATAGTCCATATGTAAATTTGAACAGGGACACGAGAGTCTGTGTGTAGCATTGACTCCCGTGGCACGGGAGTCAATGCTACAATTCTGTCAAGGCACAATTCTGATGTATATTTTATTCAAAGATGCAGTGCATCTATCAGTTATTGTCCATAACTATGATTTGCAGTTCCCCTGTATCATATATATGTCTGTGTGCAGCATTGATGCCCGTGAACTGCGCTTCTCACGTGCAATCGTATTCGCCATTGAAGAGATTAACAACAACACAGAGCTGCTGCCGGGCATCAAACTCGGTTATCAGATCTACGACTCATGCGCCTCTGTGCCTGTGGCAGTGCATGTGGCATTTCAGCTTTCAAGTGGCCTGGACCCTGTGTTTTACACCGGTGACAACTGCTCTCAGTCTGGTATGGTGATGGCTGTTGTTGGTGAGTCTGG
>NW_024616092.1:0-1027 GCF_008729295.1 Plectropomus leopardus
AATATGAAAAAAACAAGATCAGTCATTGGATGCACAGAAGCCAAAAATCAAAGTAATGGATAATTTAAAAATGTGAGCTGATGATGGTGCTGGATACAAACTTACCAAAGTCAGAAGGATCCATCCTCTGAGGAACATGAACGTGTTTACCAACAATCCACAGAGAAAATCTGCTAATGTTTCTATAAAAGAAAAAAAAAGAGACAGTCATGTTAATATGAACATTAGAGAGCGCCATCATGGAGCTGAAATATGATACTGGTTAATTTTTGGGAATCGTTCACCTCAGCCGACACATTCAGCAGCAGACAGGTTTTTGTATTTCTCTCTCTCACTGTGAGAAACGTGATCTTTGGCTCTGGAACTAAACTGTGTGTAACAGGTAAGAAAAAACATTTATTTTCCTTCAGTTTGTTTTATTTAACAAATTGAAAATGTTTTGGTTTTTTTTAATGAGTCTCTGCTGCTTCAGGCTTTACGTGTTATTTTTTTTCATAATTAGTAGAGAATTGTTGTTACATAAAGAGATTCATAATTCCCACACAAAACAACAACAAAAAAGGATGTTAAAATCTCACTGCACAACTCAAGTTTTTCTCTATTTCTTCAGGAGATCAAACCGATTCATATCGAAAAAGTATATTAGAAATTTTAAAATAAATACAGTATTAGATTCTGTTGGTAATTCAGTGTAAAAAAAACGATATATATGTCAAAGAAATGTTTAATAAAAAGCATATATTAAATATGTTTAAAGAAATTTAAAAATGTAAGTCATTCATTAAGTATGCTGTATGATGATGCATATATCTTTTAGGCATTCAAACACTGAAAGAGATAATAAATTTATGTTACCATGAGAAGAATTTTGCATACTAATTTATATATTTCTATGATAATATATAATAATGACACATACAAAGCCTAGCTGTTAACTGACTTTAAATACATATAAATGGGAGGCTTTATAATGATTTGCACAATCTCAAGTGTATTGTATTATATTATTAGATATAAAAAAATATAC
>NW_024616093.1:0-1059 GCF_008729295.1 Plectropomus leopardus
TTTTTTAAAGGTTTAAAAGTTAGCTCACACAGAGCATTAGAGCAGATGGTGTTTGAATGTTTTAGAAGACAGGATGGCTGAGGAAGAGGTTATGAAAAAACTGTATTACGACCCAGTTCACCTGGGTAGTTTTGGAGGGGTAGAACGACTTCGTAAGGGTGTAGAAGATGAAAAAGTCAGTGTTGAGGATGTTAAAGATTTTTTATCAGAGCAGGACCCTTATACCCTGCGTAAACCAGCCCGAGTACATTTCAAGAGAAACAGAGTCTTTGTAACAAAACCGTTAAAGCAATTTCAAGCCGACCTGTGCGACATGCAAGCCTTGGCTGAACATAATGACTGGTTCAATTATTTATTGACCGTTATAGACGTATTTTCAAAAAAAGCCTGTGCGCGCGTCTTGAAGAAGAAGACGGCTTCTGAAGTGGTTAAAGCTTTCGAATCTGTGTTACTAGAGAGTCAAATACCTGAAAACCTACAAACAGACGCTGGCAAAGAATTTTTCAACAAGTGTTTTGAGGCTCTGATGCGGAAATACGGTATCGTACATTTTAAGACGGCGAGCGACTTAAAGGCCTCGGTGGTGGAGAGATTTAATCGTACATTAAAAACGAGAATGTGGAGATATTTTATGGCCCACAACACCAGACGTTACCTCGAGGTCTTACCCGACCTGCTGCGCAGCTACAACAACAGTTACCATAAAAGTATAAAAATGACCCCTATGGAGGTGACCTTTGAGAATGCCGTTCAAGCGTTTCATAACCTGTACAGTACAATCTCCTCGCGTCATAAAATAAAGATGAAATTTAAGAAATGGGATCTGGTCAGAATATCCAAGTTGAGAGGAGTGTTTGATAAAAAATATGAACAGAGTTTTACGGATGAAGTGTTTACAGTGACGCGTAGCATTCCACGCACACCTCCTGTATACAAACTGCAAGATTATGACGGGGAACCTATTGAGGGCTCCTTTTATGAACCCGAGCTGCAGAAAGTAAAAATGAGAGGCGACAGATTGTTTCACGTGGAGAAAATCTTAAAACGACGCGTTGTCAG
>NW_024616094.1:0-1364 GCF_008729295.1 Plectropomus leopardus
ACTGATCGTGGAGCAGGTAATTGCTGACATGTTCCAAAACCAGGACCGAAATAAAGATGGAGTGATAACAGCTGAGGAACTCAAACTGAAGGTGGATGAGGACAAGGAACGGGAACGGGCAAGGCATGAGGAGTTATGATGAGGACAGATGTTTTCATTCTCTCTCAGGGATAAACACCAACACCTTAAAAAATGCAATGAGAGACTTTTTTTAACACATCATCAATACTTTGTGTACAACATTGGATAGTCCTTTTAAATGACAAGAAAATTTTGCAAAGGTTCTTTTTTTGAAGTTTCATGATGTATGTGTTTGATGATTGTATTTCAGAAAACTGAACAAGCACCTTTATTGTCCTTGAAAGTCACACTAATTAAAATGTTCACAAGATAAAACTAACTGTTTTTTCTCCCAGGACTTTACAGCTAAAATCAGAGAAAATCCAGACCTACACTCCCAGATTGGGATTATTGCTATACTGTAGCATTGTGTTTCATACTGGCATTAACGTTTATCTTCAAAAACAAAAAGGTAAGAACAAGTCATTCAATAACTACAACAATAGCTTAAAAACTGGTAACGTCACTGTTAAGTTGGATGATCTTTAATGTGTACAATATGTGTAGACTTGAGCTTGAGGCACTTGCAGTAATAACAAAGGTAATATACAGTACACATGACACACCAAAACACCAACAATAAAAATTTGAACACTGTCAAAATATGACACGTCTGAAAAACATTTGAAAACTACTCAGTATTGCATTTTAGGGCGTGTTATAGTATACAGTGTTGAAAAAAAATCCGAAAATGACCCAGAAACCCATAAAATAGCATGTTGAAAAAATGACGAAAAAAGCAAGGCTATAGTAAGGCGAAAATGTCAAAATATGACATATCTGGAAAGAAGGTAAAAACTACTCAGTGTTGTATTTCATGGCGTGTTATACTGTACAGTGTTGTAAAAACGTTCAAAACTGGCCCAAAACCCAAAAAATAACATGTTGAAAAAATGGCCCAAAAACCTATAAAATAGCATGTTGAAAAAATGACCAAAAAAGCAAGGCAAGGCGAAAATGTCAAAATATGACACGTCTGAAAAACAGCTGAAAACTACTCAGTATTGCATTTCAGGGCGTGTTATAGTATACAGTGTTGAAAAAAGATCCAAAAATGGACCAGAAACCCATAAAATAGCATGTTGAAAAAATGACCAGAAAAGCAAGGGCTCGGGCAGCGGACAGTTCGAGTCTGCTAAATGACTAACCGTTCTTGTAGTATTTTTTAATCCTGTATTTATTAAGTGTTTGCTCAATCTCGTACTACAAATTGTACATTGCTTGAGCACATCTGTGTTATTTAT
>NW_024616095.1:0-1341 GCF_008729295.1 Plectropomus leopardus
AAGATCAGCTTTGACTGTGTTGAGTCTGGATCTGCTCTGAGGGAGTGCGTGACATCAAAGCCCTCGTCCTCCTCCATCCTAGAGCTCACCTGTTTAGGTAAAACCATCAGTGACATCATCTGTTAGTGATGATCTAAATTGTAAAGTTATCTAAGACAACAGCATCCTGGAGGGTAGAGAAGTGGGTTTGTTTCTCGATGCCGCAAATGGTAGTAATCTATTCCTTTAAGTAAACTTCTTTGTTTTTATATAACAATGTTGATCGTGAACAGTTGTGTCATTTTAACCAGACAGGAGATCTTCAGCAGGCTTTGATTCATCCCTTCACTGTAATGTTAGTTAACTTCTGATGTGATTTTAGGAGATTTAATGACTGAAGTTTAAGATTACTGTAAGCTGTTGTACTCGTGGACTCTAACGTGATGACTGTGAATTTGTTTCATCAGATCCAGCAGACTTTACCATCAGATTTGTCATCGTGCCGCTGATTCTGATGCTGCTCATCACCATCACATATTTCATCCTTAAGGTACCGTACACACCTCTGCTGATCAGATTGGCTAAAATGAAGTTCTCAGGTTGTGTATATTGAACTGAAGAGAGGAGTGATGCAGTAACTTATAACTATGTGCCGTCATGTCTCTCCAGGCCACCAGGGGGCAGAAACCAGGTCCACAGGAGAACATCGAGCTGCATTATTAAAATTTCGGTGTTTCATTTCACGTACAGATGGATTTTCACAAAGTCCATCAACCCTGACAATGACTTTCAATAGATGCAGAGATGTTCCCTTTAAACTGCTGTTCAGATGACAGCAGCAAAAGATAACATGAGTAAGAAAATCACCTTTGGTTTAATCTGTCCTCTGAGTCTCATTTTACAGCCCAGTGAGACACGAAATCATGTTCCTTTTGAACAGTTTTGCACCTCAAGATTCAAGTCCAGTAACAGAGCTGATATTACTCCCAGTGTAGGTAGTGTGGTCATTATGGGGCGAGGTGGTGAGTGAGAGAGAGAATGGGAGAGAATCTGCTGTTGGACACCAGCAGACAAGACAGGCTAAAGAAACCGGCATTTTGTAATTGGTCAGCGCGGGGACTCAGGAAACACCTGCAGGACTGCAGCTTCTACGGTGAAAACTGTGGGTGGAGGGACTGTTTGGTGCATTTTATGCGCTTTTCATTCTTCATATTTTGATAACTGTGTGTGTGTTCATGCATGTTCTAAATGTAGTCCAGATTGTGTATTTGAGTGTAATCAGTGAATTTGCAGCTCAGCTCCTACAATAAGTCTAAAATACACTGTGGAAACTAAATAGTTACATTCAGACTGTTCAGGTCC
>NW_024616096.1:0-1194 GCF_008729295.1 Plectropomus leopardus
CGAAGGCGAGGGGCTGGGTGGTGAGGTGCTGGAGCTCAGAGACGAGAGGCACTGGAGAAAACACAAAAGGCACAATGCGCAAAAATCCAAAAAAACACGAGAGAGAATTAAAAAGGCACAAAGAGAATCTCAAACTGAGACGGCCGATCTACCACTTGTGAAGTTGGCAATTATCTGGCGCCGGGGAGAGGTGAAGCCGGAGTATTTAAACTGTGAGGAGATGACTGCAGATGAGGCGCAGGTGAGAGAGTGTGCCCAACGCTCCAGCACACGGAAGCCACGCCCAGCCCCTACAACACAGAAGGACAGAACAGACAACCCAAGCATACACACAAACAGTCCCAAGCAATCACAGTCACAAAACACACAAAACACCACAGTTTTCACCTGTTTTTGAGACAGGTCAATTTTGACATTTTTAGCCATACTATAGCCTTGCCGTTTGGGTCATTTTTTCAACGTGCATTATTTTGGTGTTTTTGGCCGTTTTTGCAGCATTCTATGCTATAGCGTGTCTGGGCACCGTATTTAATGATGTTTTAAGGTGTTTTCAGCTGTTTTTGAGACATGTAAATTTTGACATTTTTTGCCATACTATAGCCTTGCCTTTTCGGTAATTTTTTTGACATGCTTTATTACGGTGTTTTTGGCCGTTTTTGCAACATTATATGCTATAGCGTCTTTTGGCATGCCATTTTATGCTGTTCTGAGGTGTTTTCAGTTGTTTTTGAGACATGTCAATTTTGACATTTTTCGCCATACTATAGCCTTGCCTTTCCGGTCATTTTTTCAACATGCAATATTTTGGTATTTTGGGCTGTTGTTGCAACATTCTATGCTATAGCGTGTCTTGGCACGCTGTTTTATGCTGTCTTGAGATCTTTTGAGCTGTTTTTGAGACATGTTAATTTTGACGTTTTTAGACATACTATAGCCTTGCCTTTTGGGTAATTTTTTCAACATGCATTATTATGGGATTTTTGGCCGTTTTTGCAACATTCTATGCTATAGCATGTCAGGACACAGTATGTTATGCTGGTTTGATGTGTTTTTAGCTGTAATTGACACATGTCAATTTTCACATTTTTCGCCATACTATAGCCTTGCCTTTTGGGTCATTTTTTCAACATCCATTATTATGGTGTTTTGGGCCGTTTTTGCAACATTCTATGCTATAGCGTGTCTTGGCATGCT
>NW_024616097.1:0-3833 GCF_008729295.1 Plectropomus leopardus
CACCTCCGTCTTATTAGTGTCTCATTAAATCAGTTCTTCACACAGCACTGTCCAACTTCTATCTTTGGACATGTTGCTGTGTGTGTCATGCTAGCAGCAGCTCAATCAGAGATAGCCTAAGAAGTGGACTGGAGGTCTGGTCAGCTCACATCGTTGTGACTCCACACCCTCTAATTATTTTTTTTTTCATCTCCAACCTTGTAGTCTTCGTGTGACATAATTTAAAGAGCTCTGCTGCATTTATAAGATTTGGTTTAAGTCCTGCTGGAGCCACAAAAGGCTTTCTACAACTTGTTCCACACATGCTGTAGTACTCCCTAAGACCTGTAAACATGCTTTGAAGTTCCCCTTTAAATGGCATAACGAAACCACTGTGATACAATGATTCGAGATTAAACAGGAAACTAAAACTGCCAGCTCTGTGTGAGGTTTTTTTTTAAAGTGCTGATCACTCACCCATTTCAAGGCCAAAAGTACAAACAAACCAGGTACAAAGATGACTTCAAATAACAAAAAATAATTCAGCTAGCAGCATCAGAGATGACAGGTGTGCGGATGAAATGTACAGCTATAGAGTCAATCTTGTCTACATGGCAGTTTCTAAATATGAAAAGCAGACGGCAGAGCAGGGTCAGGGATATTCTGATGTGTTGTGTCATCCAGCATATGGTAATGGTAACTGTCCCAGTGGAGAAGCACAGGTGCCAACTCTACAGATGGTTTAAGTCACTTTCTTACAGGGTATAATAGACACTTTTTTTCACAGCTGGCATTTTAATTTGTCATAAGATTAAAGCACAGGTGTAATTAATAACAGAAATAATGACTCTCTTCCATTTAAGGGTTTGAGATCTCTTACACTGTGCAGGTTGGCTCACTGACACAGCCCCTCTCTCTTTCTCAAATTCAGATCAAACTGTAAAATGTATCACATATAAATAGTCTGTCACTGCATTGCCTATTTCTCACCTTTCATGTCTTCCGAGGCATATTTTGATGCCCTGTTCAGCTGTTAATAGGAAGTGGGCGCCACACTGTTTCCTGTATTGTACAGTAAAATTAAGCAGATTGATAAAATATAAGCCAAGATTCTGTCACTGCATTGCAGTTTTCTTGCTTCAAATGTTTTCAGAAACATATTTTAGCTCACTATTAAAATATATTACGAGACTGTTTGTTACCAGCCAGCTGCTATAACATTTACTGTGGAGAAAGAGCATGCCCAGTGCATATCATACCGCCGTGAAAGATGCAAGTGAGAGGGGGGCCGGGATAAACAGCCAAGTTTGTATAACATCGTCAACGAGCAGGAGTGTTTACGGTGCTTTGCAGTGCATTCTGGTAGTTGTAGGCTTCCTTACTCTTGAGCTAAAGCAAACACCACAGCCATTTTTCTTGTTTTTCTCTGGTTATATAACACTAATTTCTTTCATCTTTCTACTGCATGGACAGCCTAGTTATATGAAATGACAGTCTTTCCAGCCCTGAAATACTTCTTGAACCCTCCGAAACCTGGATCTATATCAGTTTTCTTCTGCTACATTCAGACTGCTTCACAAGTATTTGAACCTTTGAGCCCTAAGCACATTGGTTTGGTTTCTTTTAAAAACATTTGAAAAGGCAATGAGCAACTCATCAAGAAATGTTTCACAGACTGAAAGAAATAAGTAGATTTGACTGTTATTATTTTTTTTAAGTTCGAGAAAAATGTCCTATATTTATAATTGTCATAATGATATACTTAAGTCTATTATACCAAATTATCATTATTATTAAGCATTTTTTCAGGTCTTATTTGGTTGTGAGTTTGATTTGTTTTCTTGTTTTGTTTTTTAAATTTAAGTAATTTTCATTTCCTTTTTTGCTTCTTTTTTGGGGGGCTCATTGCCTCCTTCCCATGTTTTTGAAAGAAATCAAGTCAAGTTGCTCAGCTTTGCTCAGCTTTAGAAAGGAGCCATCATTAAATTTTATTAGTTCCAGCTGTGCCTTCCCTGTAATGACAAGTCAAGATGTCTGCTGTGAAAAAGGTTTATAAGAGTCAAATTAGGATTCTCCAAGGACACACCATTTGCTGCTGTGTTAGAGCCATGAGTCCTGAGGAGCTGTCCAGCTGAGATGACTTCACTACAGCTGTAGAGACACTTCATTTTCCTGCAAGTGCATGAATTGCACTGGTGAAGTTAAGTGTTCCTGGGGCACTGTTCAGTTTTATCCCCTCACCTACACCTGTTTGGTATTTTGGTGACTCGTTGTTTACCAAAGCGGAAGGAGATAATAATGGATTACTTTAAATCCCACCTTGAGCAGGTGCACTGTGCACCCTTGGCCACAAAACACCACCGAGTTACATACTCGTGCCTTCATCATTGAAAGCCGGCAGCACATGTCAATTTTTCAGATTCTCTCGATTGCTACTGGTAAATCTAAAAATCAGTAGTTGAACGAGGTTTTAAAAGAGACTGCAAGAATTTATTCATCCACAATGAGATATTGACACAACATTAAATATCTTTTTGCTTTATATTCCCATATCAGAATTACCAGGGAGTGTCAAAACATTACTTCAACTGCAATATTAACATGTCAAAGATTTGACAATATATTTTGACAGGTGTAAATATTCAATAAACTTAAATAATGTTCACAAAACAAGCAAAAAAGGCTAAGAGTGCTGGATCAAGTGTTTATCAGCAGATGAATGAATCTCCCTTTCATTTGGTCATTAAATGACTTCAATGAAGAGAAGAGAGGAAGAAGGTCTTTATTGTGAACTCCTTGTGGAGCACTTCTCAATGTGAAATAGAGAGTAAAGGCTGGAAGAGCAGATATTGGTTTATCTATAAAACACTGCAGACTGGTTCACACTCTCTCACACACACACGAGAGAGAGAGAGAGAGAGAGAGAGAGAGAGAGAGAAGGCCACCAGAGCCACAGACACTCAGCACTATTTCACCAAACCAATTATCCACAGAGCTATAGCTCAAACTGATATAGTACATTTTAAAAAGAAATACACACACACACACACACACAAGTATGCATGTTTGTGAGTGTGTGCGCACACACACACACACACACACACACACACACACACACACACACACACACACACACACAGAGCACAAACCCATATCTCAGTCTGATTTGTTCTGATACTGTGGGTCCAGTGGGTGGCTCTCAATCTGCTGACAGAGACACACAAACACCAATTTTACAGCCTTAAGAGAAACTTCCTGTCCTCCTCGGAGCAAACAAAGATGGAGCAAGGGGCAGAGGGGAAAGAGATTAATAGACGGAAATTGCAAGAAAAATTGGAAGTGAAGAAATGTGAAAGGTGAGGAAAGTGGGAAGGTTGTGAGTGATGTGCCGTGGTAACTTTACGAGAGGTCAGGGGGCTGGCTGGATTATCGGAATCCAAAAGCTCTTCAGTCGGTTTATGGTGAAATTATTTAAAATTTAAATCCTGCATGCAGGTACAAACACAAACCACAAAACACACTGCCTCACGGAAAAATGTTTGGCATCCATGAGCTGAGTTTCAAGTTTGTTTTCTCTTATGCCTTCGCTGTTTAGTCAGTGCAGCATGCAGTGTTATAGAGTGCTTCACTATTTCCCACTGCTTTCACATTGCTCCACTGTCTTATTATATTTAACAATGGCCACTAATACTGAGTATTTGCAATGTTTGGTAAAAGGAATTTGACAGAGCAATGTCACCTCAAGGTCCTTCGAGTTGCTGTTATGTAGCTTTCAATCACACGATTTTCATCAGTAAATGGTGTTTGCTTTGTTCTTATAGAATTGTAGAGAATTTTGTGTGTGTGTGTGTGTG